>NC_090282.1:5061553-5367453 GCF_037392515.1 Haliotis asinina
AGAGTTTATAATATCATGAATATATGTGGTGCTGGTATTATCAGTAAATAAGATATTTAAAGAAAGAACCTACAAATCTCACATTGGGAGCTATGCACTGTGATACTGTACTGTTTACATAAACGACAGGTGGATCCAGATTTTGTCCTCAAAGTTTATAAAATGACCATTGAAACTCTTGTGAAAACCGGTGAAAATGAACTGTGCACCCACTTTCTAAAAAAGCTGTATCCTCCAGTTAACTGTTGACAGTAACTGTTGACAGTAATAATGGAGCATTGTATAACTACTGGGTAATTAGGCAGAATTGAGACACTACTCAGTAAGTATCTAGCTGTGATACTACTCGGTAAATATGTAGCTGTGATACTACTCGGTAAATATGTAGCTGTGACACTACTCGGTAAATATGTAGTTTTGATACTACCCAGTAAATATGTAGCTGTGATACTACTTGGTAAATATGTAGTTGTGACACTACTCGGTAAATATGTAGTTGTTACACTACTTGGTAAATAAGTAGTTCTGACACTACAGAGTAAATATGGAGCTGTGATACTACTCAGTAAATATGTGGTTGCCATACTACTCGGTGTATATGTAGCTGTGATACTACTCAGTTAATATGTAGTGGTGATACTACTCGATAAAGAAGTAGTTGTGACACTACACAGTAAATATGTAGTTGTGATACTACTCAGTAAATATGTCAGTGTGATACTACTTGGGTATTTGAACAGTTGGATGGAAAATGTATTCACTAGTGTCACAATATGCTTTATCCATCAAGTGTATTTGAAGGGCATTTAGAAGTGAAATACATAAGAATGAAGGAGTAAGCATTAACTCCGAAACGTTGTGTTCTCATAATAAAGAAGTTGATATCCATAAAATCTTCATTCTTTTGCTTTATCCATGATAAGGTATATGTGCCATACTGATTTCAAAATCTTGATATTTCATGACGTCTCCATGAGGTTTAACAAAGCTTGTCCTGATGTTTAAATTAAGCTTATTAGACAGTTTCATTAATGATCCATTAATGATCAGGTAAAAATATTGTAAGACATACACTTTTTTGAAAAAATGATACAGATTTGGTTCATCAGTTAGAGTTACATTATACACGAGCATTGTCACACTCTTTCATTGAAAACATATGCCCTTAATGTAAATTAACACAAAGCAAAAACTGATGATGTTGGATTTGGTGGTGGGACGAACACTCCACTAGCAAGAACAGTAACAAAGATGTCACAACAGTTGCTATGAACATCTGGCAGGATGACAACAGATTTGATGCCATCTACCTGAGAACAGGACTGGGCCCACTTCATCAATTGTTTTACTCTGCAATATTCCAGTCTGACACACCATGGAAACCATAAATGGGATTTGTAAACTGTTTATTCTGTTTGTTGTTTAAAGCAGCATTCTGGCCATATGATAGCCACTACACTGCTTGGACAATCAAATGATTGACAGTGTGAAGTACTGATTGGTGCAATTGGGAAACATAACATGCATCAACAGGATCAGCAAATCTGACCAACCTATACTCTTATTTGCCTCTTTCTGGAAAAGGATTGGATGGTCAAGTTAACTAACTTGGTTGGCATTTAATCATATTCCATTTGCGTAGATCAATGCCTGTGTTGTTAAATTTTGGATTGTATGCACCATACTTGATTATTTACTGACTGCTGTCACATTGAGTGCTGCATTAAACAACTAACAAAAACAATTTGATACTTACAACATTTAGTCATGCTGGGGAGCAAGCAGGGGTCTCTAACAAGATAGGTCAATGCCATAACCACAAGGCTACCAACCAGTCTAATTAGCAACACTATGAATGCAACATGTGTACATCAGCTAATGTACATAAGGATACCAACCATTCTAATTAGCAAACAAAATGAATGCAATGTGTACGTCGGCTAATGTACACTAGGCTACCAACCATTCTCATTAGCAACACAACGAATGCAACACATGTAAGTGTGCTCCTTTACATCAGGCTAACAACCATTCAAATTAGCAACACAACAAAGGCAACACGTGTACACCGGCAAATGTACACGAGGCTATCAACCACTCTAATTAGCAACACAACGAACATTGGCTAATGTAGATGAGGCTACCAACCATTCTAATTAGCAACACCATGAATGCAACACATGCAAGTGTGCTCCTATACACAAAGCAAAGGAACATCAAACAGTGTTTTACTTCCTTTGACAATGTACACTAGGCATAAATCATCAAAGAGCTTACATTTCCAAGGGCACTTGAGGTCTTAGAGTACATGGCAATTAACATATTAACATACCGATACATATAGAATTTCAATCATAGAGGTAAAAAACTAACTACTACACATGCATGACACTGTACACAGCTTGGTCTGATTCACCCAGTGAACAGCGTTGGCTGTAAGGAACTAACAAGATGGTTTTACACTTAGCTTAGCCAAATTCCAGCAATACCAAGTCAGGTTCACTAGAAACAGGCCTCACATATAGTAACTGTGCTGGTAATTGGCTGTTACCAGCACATACTGCCATCATTGTACATTTGAAACTGACCATGACACCATGCTGAAAACATTTCTTTCTTTACACCATTATTCAGGTTACTGAAATACTGCTTAGGTAACCACACAGAACAGTCTGCAACAGCCACAGTGTTCTAACAATTGAGTCCTTTGAAAACACTGTATGATCACACCATAACCTACAAGCGACATCATTCACAATCACACTCCGTGGAAGAGACTAACACATTGCACTGTCCAACTCAAGCAAGCCCATACCTATTGACACACAAAACCAAGCATGCTACAGCAACATCTACCTTAACCAGGCCTGACCTACTTTCCCAACTGACCCCATTATTCAGCCTATCTGACCTCATTAATCGATCAATACAAATGAGCAGTACATTAACGCATTTACAATGGATGCTGGACCAGGAAGGCGATATTTTAGACAAGATACGAAAGGCTGGGTTCACTTTATTCACACTTCAAGTATATGATCCTGTTTTCTCAAATACCAATGACTGAGACATTAGCTATTCGATCCTTATGGTGCAAACATGATTTTCGAACAAATGGGAGTAAAAAGGGAGATACACCCACCACCAAAACCAATTTCTTGCTCTCTTATGGTCCCTTCAGAGTTCATTTTCAGAATGTTATGCTTGATAAATTATACCAGATCGAGCACATTGATGAGGTGACCCCTTTCCCATCATGATTTGCTACTGCAAAGTAGTGTATTAGCTTCAACATTCAGTGTCAAGTATTAGTTCAACTAAACAATCATTAAATATGTTCATGTCTCAACATAGATATAACCTAAACCTTAGGAATATATTAAATAACAGACCAGGCCTAGTAAAGAAATGTATGCTACTGCACTGTCAATGGCATGGAGTAAATATCATATCTCTCGAAGTACCATTTGCATGAAAACATGTATCTATTAACATGACCAGTGTTTACAAATGATAGATGTGTACGTTCTGGGCAATACAGATTATCAGTAACAGTTTATAACATTGTCGAGTATTATCCTGATGCCCTATTCCATCCTACTTGAAATAACACAAAATATGCTTTAAGAAAACCCTCAGTGAACACATCAAATTAACAAGTAACCAGGACAAATAACCATGATAAGTATTTACGAAAATTTTAATCATAAACATAACTGTGTAACTGTACACAACGATATCACTGTGGGAGGTAAGGATTTAGCATTACCACACACAGTAACTAAATATTACATCACAATATACGCCATGTCAATTAATCATGGTTACAATATGTTGCATAGCAGCTGATTTTGTTTCACCTGTCAAAAATGAAAGACAATAGGGTGAAAAATGGGTGGATATCCACCTGATCTCCCCATGATGGATGATGTGGACGACGATGACTTTCAGGCACTAAGAATGTCAGCTGTCATATCAGCTGTCAGTCAGCACAGTGCAGTAAACGCAATAAACCATACCTGTCTGACCTGCGAGGTCTGTCACTGCAGAAGACTGTCGCAATCACGATGGAAATCACATAATCCACAAGCAGAAAAGAACACAGTAAATCCTATATTCACTAGTAATGACGTTTCAGTAAACTGTAGACAAGGATACTCGTTTATCCACAGGAAAGCGCCTATGTGGCCCTGTTGGTCGTACTCGATGTATTCGGTCCACCAGGTTCGGTTTGCCATGTCTTATGTCGTCTAGATGTTGCAGGGCGGTCTGTAAGAACGCAGATAGATTTATCTGTTATGGGAACATTAATTTGCAAATTAGAATTAACATTTGAACATATAATAAAATAAGAAAAGTGGCGCCATCTTCGTTACTAAATTGGTGTTGTGTATTATCAGTATCCCACATGCAGCACAGAATCTAGGCCAACGTTACCTGCAAATCTATGCCTGGACTGCCGCCTATTTGGTTGACATTCGGTAGCGAGCCACCACGGTATACTCCGAGATTTGGCGGCGTTATAGGCAAGTGTTGTTTAGGGTATGAAGGCCCTGGACCCTGGAAAGGAAACGGAATGCTGTATTAGATGAGATTTACAGTGGAATAAAAAACATACGAATCCACATCGGTCTCGAATTGCGAGGGTGCACCCCCGCCGACCGCCATAGCTGTTGAAACTAGGCCACATATTGCGGCGATACTCACCCGTGTCGCACTAGTAACCTCTTTAATAATCGCCTCAAAAGCTGCCGTCTCTTCAGCCTGTTTCTGGTTGTGTAAAGCTATCTTTTCGCTAAACTTTCGTGGGTTCGCCATAATGGCTGAAAACGACAAGCTTGTTATGATTTTGGCAATGCAGGGGGTCCTATAGCCATTGGACCAATCATTGTTCCCCGATTGATCATGTGACAGCGAGGTAGATGGCAGCACTAGCACCTGTTTATAGAGCAGGAGTGAAAGCTTGAGACATCAGTGGCGAACTGCCACCGTACGTATTTCTGCTACTGTCAATGACTGTTCAGTATTGAGGTTTGGCCACACTTTAAAAACCAGAACTCATATTCTTCGTTGCGTGAAACGGAAAGCACTACAAACGATAGCTTCACAGCATGAACACGAACTGCAGAAACAGTTAATGAGATTAACACCGATACGCACATAGCGTGTGAACGTATCGATAAGCAATTGATCATGACTCGTCAAGCATGCAGTAGCAAATACTTTGACCTCGTTACATAATGCTGCATGCGAGTGAAAACTGTGGCGTGCTGAATCGAAACGAAGATGACCAGAAAGGTCTTGAAATTAAATGATAACAGCCGCGTCTTAAGCAAGAAGTCATTTTAATTAATAGAACGAATAATGAGAACTATACTATAGTATAGTAAGGAGGAGATTTATTCAACTGAAACACACCCGCCATTAACATCTGTCACTTTCAGCCAAAAACAGATGTCGAGCTGATTTCATTGGTCAACCAATAATGAAATTAGCTGTTAAGGCATGCATGTCCTGACTTAACTGGGAAAGAAAAAAGGAAATCAAGGGCCGTAGAGACTATAGCATCTGTATGCTGCAGGAGACGCTGAGAAATCAAGGAACTCTTAAATGCTGCCGACTTGTTCACTGGATTTCTGCATCGAGCCGACCCGCTGCGCCGCTCACTGGAGCGACCCCATCTGGAGAGACAAACCTCTTCTCACTACTGCATGCCAGAACGACCGAGGAATGGCCTCACCATTTGGCGGATTTTCAAATTGAAAATTTGCCATTCGAGGATTAGGTTCCTATCTGAGATTCATTCATGCGGAAAATTAACCTGCAATCTGTATTCAGAGCAGCATTCTCTATGAAGTGCTGCTTGGCTGAATACAACGGTGCTCAATAAATTCTTCACGTAAACGCACTTGTATCAGCACTGTATGACTATACAATCTGCTCCACGCCTGGGTCTGTGGGTGTATGCATGTGCACATGAGCTCTTGCCATGCAGCGCGTAGTTTGGAACTGTCTGAATTTTTTAAAGAATGACATTGGCATACAATTGTGGTACCAGTTATGTACCTCACTGAGGCATCTACCAATGCACGATTATTACCGATGTAATCCATGAATGTACGTAAAAGACAAACCCTCGTTACAAAAGACACATAGCGCTAGGGGGTTGTTATTCATGCACGTTGTGTTTGTCAGCGAAAGTGTAGTTAGTGAACTGCTTTTGTTCAAAGACAAATGGTTCCGTTAGATTTAATATACGTTCTTATGATTGGTCTGCTGAAACGGAGCATGGATGTTACATAGTCATAACAGTATCACAGCATTGTATATTCCGTGAACCAAAATGATCTGACAAACACAGGTGAGATAAACTGTAATTGATCAAAAGTCAAACTCGATGATCAAATTCAAAGGATAATCTGACAACAGACCTCCCACAACCACCCCTCTCTCCCCCCACCCCCACCCCATCCACCATAATTCCTATACCTTCGGACAACACCGGTGCGGAATCAAGCTAGGAATGTAGTATGACACGCAAACAACTTCTGCTTGGTATACGGAAGGCGATTAAACAGTAATCCGCGTCCCATTCTCTAATTAGAGCAACGCTACAAGTCTTAAGTGGCGATATATCTACCGATATATGATACACTTATGGGATACAATTTGTCTAACAAACGTGATTTTCACGCTTAAAGGCGTACGACGTCCTTCAGCCGTCGCGTGCACATGTTCTCTTCAATCTCTTGGGTACAAAGGAATTGAATAGTGAGTCACTGCAACAATCAGATGTATATATACAATGTATAAGTAATGACGTGACTACGGACTGTTTCCTATGTATACAGCAAAACGTATTTCATGACTTTCAGTTTTGAATATACAACAGTAGATAGAATAATTATGTGTGTTTCGTGGCATTCCCCCGGTATAGCGTGCCACGCATGAACAGGCCACTTGTTCAAATGCAAACATGCCTAGATTGCTTGACAGGTCAATCCTTAAAGGAACTAAACTTTCTGTTTAGGACATTGCACACAAATCTGAGCCAGTTTACCACATAATTACAAGTCAGCACGACAAGTCTATCATCCTTAGAAGTGTGACATAACTGGTTAACTAAAATCGAAGAAACATTGGTCAGTTTTTTACACGCAAGGCGCTTACGGAGGGATGCTTGTGAGGAAGGGACCTGAAGATGCCCCCCGTCCAGGAAGGCCTACATGTGATGCCAACAACACCAGTCCAGGGAATCCGGATATTGTGATGACTGGACGTCATGGTATTAGTTCAGTGGATATTTCTCATAAATACCTTAAGTCATCACCGAAAAGCACGATTCTGATCTGTAACTGTGCATAAGAGTCTTTGCAACCTGTCGCTACGATTGGCGAAATCTGATTTGATCACTTGTAACCTGAGCTCAAACAACCAGTAAAATGGGATGCCGAGGGGTGAAACCAGGGCGGTATCTTCCCATTATGACTACTCCCATTATGACTACTAATTAAAATACACATATAATGGACCACCTCTGCACTTAATAATGTACTGTACCCGTATAGCTGATTATTTCCAATTTGGAGATCACTCCTCTACAACCCAAACTAAGGTACTTTGAAAATTTATAATACAGATTGATTGTTTTGAAAGTACCCAAACTATGATAATCCTTCTACTCTGATCAAAGACATAGATACTCACACTTCATCCATACTTTCATTTTTTTTTTAAAACCGGACATATTTGGAGATCACTCCTGTACAGCCCAAGCTAAGGTAATCCCTCTACTGTGATTAAAAAATAAAACGTTTTAACTACCATATTTATCAACAAGCATATAAGACCCAGTTACACGTATTTTGGTTTAGCTATGGCTGGTGTTCAGAGAGCTGAGTTTGTTATATCAGAGAGGAGCCCGACAAGTGTTGCATGCTGGATTTCGGTACAAGTTGAACAAGTCTGGAAATGTGTCTGACTACTGGAAATTTGTTGTTCCTAGGTGTTATAGCAATTTGTCAACAACTTGAGAGTTCATCAGAGCAGTTACTGGCGAGCACAATCACGGGCCCGACAATCCAACCACAATTAGACTCATGAGCACACTGTGAAAAAGAGCCAGAGATGAGTCAACACTAATGCCCCAAATGTACAACGAAGGGCTCCGCCAGCTGCCTGTTGATGCTGCTGCTGTTGCACAACCTCTGTCCAGTGTAAACTAAGCATTGTATAGACACAAAAGAAAGACAACTCCTGCCTGGACATCGTAGAGATGTCAACCTTGACGGAAGATGGACTACTACATCTGATGGTCGTCGTTTTCTCGCTGTTGAAGACGGAGATGGTGACAAACTGCTGGTGTTTTCTACAGAAGAAGCACTCTCCACGTTACAGCAGGCTGATGTCCTCTTTATGGATGGAACCTCCTATTCGTGTCCAAGACTTTGGCCTCAGTTGTACGTGATTCACTCTCTCACTGGCAATACTATGATTCCCTTAGCTTTCTGTCTCATGCCTGATCGTCAACGTGCTGCCTGCTGTAGACTTTTTCATGCGCTGAAGGTTGCTGTTCAACAAACAACTGGAAGACCTCTTCTACCTCTGACTATCCAGGTAGACTTTGAGTATCCTGTTCATAAGGCTATCTCTGAATTCCCGAACACATGGGAAATGTTAGAGGGTGTTACTTTCATTACACGCAGTGCTTGTGGCGCAAAATTCAGGACCTAGGGCTTGTGACAATGTACAAAGAGAATGATGACTTATCTGAGCTGTTTAGATCTGCGGTAGCCCTTCCCTTTTTACCGCCTGAACTTGTCCAAGACACCTGGCTTGAGGCCATGAACCAAGCACCAGACATCCGGGGATGTGAAGCATTCAAGGACTACCTTGTGAGTGTCTGTGTTGACGACGATGCACGTTTTCCCATTCCTCTGTGGAACCATTCCGAAACAGATGGTCCACGGACAAATAATCACTTCGAGGGTTTTCACCACTCGCTCAACCAGAGCATCAGACACAGTCACCCTAACATTTTTTAAATCATCGAGGCGATCAAGAGAATCGAGGCCACGAACAGAAGAAGAATTGCCCAGCTGGAATATGGAGCACCTGCACCACCAAGGAACAGAATGTACAGAGATTTAGATGCTCGCATCCGTCGTTTGCAGGATCAGCTCCAGAGACAACAGAAGTCGCCCATTCAATTTGTTCGGGCAGCAGGCTATGTTGCAAAACAGTTTTTGTCAATACAAACTGTAAACTGAAAAAGAAGAAATGTTGACGCCAGAAGTTTCATTGAGATGTCAATTATTATTCTTAATTCACTTACTATAAGGTGTACATCATGTATAGCTACATATATATCTAAATATAATTATCTATGTAATTAGCTGAATAAATGTTTATGAACCCGGTACAGCTATAGCTGTTTATGGTGCTGTTGGAACGTATGTGTAAGAGTATGTTGATGAGAAACTTGGAGTTGTCACAGTGGGAAGATATCGATGGAACAGTCTACCATTGATGGAGGGGAGAGAGCTAGCAATGAAAAACCACTGGACTAGAACAAGTTGCATATTGGACGGGTAGTCAAACTGGGAGTAGTCATAATGGGAATGAACCCATGAAGGCTATAGGGCTGGGACGGGTCCAAATTTTCCTCCCGGGTATCACACCCCACATTACTCTACCCTGCCCGGATACGCGATATGTTAGTTCTTGACTTTGTAAGAAATGGCAATATATTCTTCAGCCCAGAGACTAATTTCATTTGTTTTTCGATATCTCAATCATGTATTATGTTCAAAGCAGCTGACTGTAAGTAATGCCTATGTCTTCAAAGACAATGAAACCCTTTTGTCATGAAAGAATGAAATATTACTTTATTTAATCTATTAGTTAGATAATCATGACAGGTCCGGGTATTGAGACGGATACTCGGGTCCAACTCATTACCCACCCGCCCGGGGTATCCGGATTACCCGTCCCAGCCTAGCAAACTATCTTTCCAATGATCAGACACTGCACATAACAAGTCGAGGTGTACCTCACAGGCATAACGGGATGGCGGTGTCGTTGGAACGGTGTCATGCCGAGAAAGCCACATTTTAAAAATTGCTATTACCGGGAAAGCCACATTTCCAATTACATGGCTGTAGCCTGGAAAGCCACATTTCCAACATGTTAATTAATTAATGGATTTCTGCAACTGGTAAAAACTGTCCCTATGTATCAGAAATGAATAATCTTTCCTCCTCACAAGCACGGTGTTGTGTCTGAGTACACTGCACGGATCACAACTGAGAGTGCTATGCTACACGCCATTGAGATTATGGATCACTCTAACGATGCCCTTCCTTTTTGAGTTTGAAGTTCACTCCTTCAAAGCGAGACTGATAGAGAGAGCTAGGAATGCAAAACCCCCCATACCTTCTGAAGCAGATACCACCTCTGAAGTCCCTTACTATAGTCTGGTTCATAATTATTGAGAATTTTTCTTCTTACTTTGAGCTATCCTAACACCTCAACTGATTCACTGATACTTAAAACTAAGTAATGGTATAAGGGAGGTAACTCATCTTGGCCTACTGAGTATAGTACAATTAGAGTTACCTCCCCTGAATTTGTAGCAGACGTCATTTTCCTCAGCACTGTCAACAATGTCTGCTGAAGATAAAAGAAGGTTGATTTTTGAGTTGTGTAATCAAGGAATTGATGATGTAAATACATTGGCAGAGAGAACAGGAACTCCTGTTTCTACTGTGTATAGGATTAGGAAGAATTTTAAAGAGGGAAAGAATTTTGGGCACCAGAAAGGAGCAGGGAGACCCAGAAAAATGGACTTCTCAGATCGCGCTCGGCTGGGAATTTTAGCGTCTAAATAGCAAAGGGCAAGCATCTCCAACATCAGGTATGAAATGATAGAAAGGGGATCAACAGTTGTATCAAAATCTACAGTTAGAAGAAATGTGATTGATCTTGGATGGGAGAAAAAGACTGGAATTCCTTCTCCTCTCATGAAACAAGAACATAAAGACAGGCGTGTTGAGTGGTGTTTGGCACATGAAAACTTTGACTGGGAAAATGTGATTTTTACTGATGAAAGCTCAATATGGGTATATCCCAATAATGTGAAAATATGGACAAAGTCTGCGTCAGCACCGTTGTATCGACGACCAAAATACAGCCCAAAGTTTCATGTATGGGGAGGGATATCCTTATTAGGAACGACCCCGCTGTGTGTGTTTGAGGGAAATCTGACAAGTCAACGCTACACTAACATATTAGATAATTTTCTCCTTCCAAGTGCACATGTGTTTTATGGAAATGACTGGATTTTGCAGCAAGATAATGATCCTAAACACACCGCAAAACATGCCAAGCAGTGGTTTCAGGAGAAAAATGTGACTGCATTACCATTTCCTGCATATAGTCCTGACTTAAATCCCATTGAGAACATTTCGGGGATGATGAAGGAATGTGTGAATCGAAAGGGGTTGACAAAAATTGAAGACATGAAGAGAGAAGTGGTACGATACTGGGATAGCATAACTCACGAGACACTAACCTCTCTGATAGGAAGTATGCCTACCCGTCTTAGACTGTGCCGTGAAGCTCAAGGAGACTTGATAAAATATTAAATTGTTACCTACACAACATGAAAAGGTCAGTTTACTTTCACAAAACATTCAATTTTATCTGATTTGTTCTCGTTTAATAATATGAAATGCTTTAGCTATTCTCAATAATTTTGAACCATACTGTACCATGCTCTGACTCTCCTGTCGGTCCCAAAATCACTGCATTCATGGATTATGTAACAACCAGCTGGGTACAGGGCCAGACGTTCACGTCAGATATGTGGAATTACTTTGAAAACCTGGACCACCGTACAAACAATAATCTCGAAGGGTGGCACACCAAGGTAAAGGGACTTGCTCTGAAGAGCCACCCTAACATTTTCGTGATAGTGGCGATATTTCAGCGCGAGCAGTCTCTCACTGAGGTTGCTGTCCTGAGACTTTCTAACCAGTGGTCAGCGCCGCTACGAAGAAAAATATACAGGAGAACGATTGACGCTCGCATTGCATCATTGAAAAGTGAACTTTTGAGCCAACAACTGAATGAGATGCAGTATGCGGACCATGTGGTGATCTCCCTCACCTACAGTAGTGGAATAAACGAGAATGTTGTCTGAATGTAAACAAGAATGGGCTTCTCTGTCAATAAACTTAGGTAGTGTCACCAAGTGTAGTTCTTAGTTCATTATCGTCATTATTATTTGTTTTACAAATGAATACTTATTATTGTCTAGTATATTATTGTGTGTTAATCATAGAAACAAAACTTTGTTGTAATCTGAATACAATTATGAGGAAACATGTCTTATTTTGTTAAATACGGTAACGGGTTTGAATCATTAAGCGTGTTTTGATGGCATAGCCGGGAGAGCCACATTCCATGTTCGCGCAACCGTAACTATTGCCGGGAGAGCCACATCAATTTTGGATATTTGTTTTGGAAATGTGGCTTTCCCGGCCTGTAACCGTTTGAACATGGGTATGGGTGTGCTCTTCTGTCAGGACAATGCGCCGGTGAGCAGACCATGCAGTAATTCCCATAACTACGATAACTTTCAACCCTGCAGCACACAAGTTACTCTCCTTTCTGTTGGGCTTCTGGCTGTTCTCCAAAGTCAAAAACTTCTTTTTATAAAGTTTCAAAATGCATACAAGTAGGATTATTAAGTAATTAGGATTATGAGACCAAATATAAAGACGTATATTGACACGTGTCTGCACGCTGGTGTGTGAACGTTTACAAACCAAGTAAATTTAGCAAGTGAAGAAATTTATCGCGCAGTATTTTCACTTTGACACCGACCTCGCTTAGGTTATGTTATGTTATGTTATGTTATGTTATGTTATGTTATGTGTCATGCAAACTCCTTTTGGTCATGATTCAAATACATATGTAACTACTAGCAGAAAGTGGTTTTGGTTTTCTAAACAAACAAACCATAATCTCATTAATGGACTTTAGTCCGTGACTTCACAATTTTAAAAAATGGCGGCGCCCTGCCTGAGGATGAATGCTCTTTAAGTGTGTTTTCACCGACTTACAAAATCGAAAGTGAAATAAGTATTTTATTGATGAACAATAGGATTTTGCATGACATTGCATATAACATAACAAGTTTACACTTGGAAGTGAGGTGGAGGTCGATATAATATTACTTACGATAATATTGTCACTTCGACCACAACCTCGCTTCCGAGGAAGAAAGCATTATATTCATGCAAAATCCTTTTGTTCAGCAATGTGTAGTAAGTAGTCTTGATTTTATAAACCTGATGAAACTTTAACTCCATTTTCTATCCTGGAAGCGTGGTAGGGGGCGTCTTCAGTGACGTCTAAAGACTATGTATGTGGGAGGTGATTATGTTGAAAAATAAATCATGTTGTCACCGGTTGGTATCCTTGTCACATCTACGTTACCAGGAGCGGTGGGGTAGCCTAGGGGTTAAAGCGTCCACTATTCACGCCGAAAACACAGGTTCGATTCCCCTCATGGGTACGATGTGCGAGGCCCATTTCTGGTGTCTCCCGTCGCTATATTGCTGGAAGAGTTGTAAATACCACGCCCTCCGCCACTGACCGTATTTAAAACTACATGCGCCCATGCTTGAGGTGTGAAGAAAACGTAGGGTGTTCAGCCATCGTACAGATGTAAACGTAGAAAATTACACCGAACAAAAGCCATTACAAATGTGGCACAGAAGTTAAGAGAGAGTATTACATACCAAACAAGGTGTGCATTTTTACCATATAAGGTGATAGAGTGACTTGTAAAAAGAAAATCCACTGTAACTTCCATTTTTCAAGTTCCAGAACAAACAAATTAGGGTAAACTTGGATGCTACAGAAAGCAAACTCACCGTTAGCTTCAATTGTGTATTTTGCCCGAGAAACTGCTCTTCACAAGACATGCCTAAAGTCGACAAGAGTATTGTCCCCTGTATCAGAGGCTACCCACGTGCAGCAGCGTAATTATCTTTATTCATTACGATTTCCTTTACTCATAACGACACAAGCAAATGAATATAGACAGCCCTACAAACTTAGAAGAAATACTCTCTGTTACTTTATATAGGAAATACATAAGTGTGTGAGTCGTGTTCATCACTGGATTATCTGGTGCAGGCTCGATTGTTTACAGACTACCTGGGAAAATAGAAGACCAACAATCAATCCTTTTCAAAACCAGGGAGGTTATCCCTGTTTAAACATACCATACACAAACATAATGTACTGAGTTACAGCTATAGTCGAAAGCTTATTTCAATTCCACAAAATTACAAATTTCCTACTGGATATTATTAGTATTCGTATATTTAGCAGAGGGAGGTATATTTACACGACAAAGCATTTGATCAGTTGAAAGGCTTATTTTGGTATTTATTTCTCGGTATGCTGCGGTCATTCAGCAACTGGCAGAAGCAATCCGAAGTGCTTGAAGGCTACACGCATGTTGTCGTCAACGAGATTATCCGAAGGCAAAACGGAAACTGGCGATTGTGTGTTTGAAAACGAGGCTACGGTCTGAAACTGGAAGAAGCCATGGCTGATTTCGACCACGAAGGATATTCTGAGAGAGATCAGGATGTTAAACCTGATCGCCAAAGGTAAGTTGAGGGCAGAAAATACTACTGATAAATCGGAGGCTTAATTTTGCTCATTACATGTATCTGCTGCGCTATCCATACAGTTTTACATGCACGAAAATTGGAGCACTCCACGCTGGCTAAACCGACTTGACGACGCCGGTCTAACAAAGGACATTTCTTCTGTTTTTATTGTTTGGTTGCCGCAGAGGTAATATATGAATTTATTTTTGTTAGTTAGTAAGCAGGAACCAGGTGTAGGTGCACATGGTGAATTTCACCGAATCGGTTCTATTGTTCATACCATCGTGCAACGAAAACATTTGTTAAAAGCATTCTTCTGCAGAAATTCCGACATTATTTGTGCTGTCAAGTTGTCAAAGTTAATGCTACGGAAAGATTTCCACCCGTAACCCCCGGTTTATTTCATCATTCTATAATTCAGAACAAGGAAAGAGTTCCTTTCGTCCCCCAATCATGCCAATATTCTCTCTTCGGAAAGACTTCCGCCTATATCCCCTCTTAAATTTCGTTCCAGTGACCTGAACATGACCTGAATATATATCCCTCATGTGAAAAGGATGAGCTTCTACTTGTTAATTGTATCTGAACATACTGAAAGACATGTTCTACTTCTAAAAATGCCACTCTAGGAAACTTTTTCTCATTGTTAAAATCAGGGAGACTAAAGATTGAGAGGAAACTCCTCGAAAAGCCCTTGAACATATGTCGTGGGTCGTTATGTAACCAGTGTAGCCAAAATGACAGCAGCTTAGCTTTTAAGATTGAGTCCCGGTTTATTTTCAACAGCTGATTAAATTTGCCGAGTGTTGTAACAACTGAAAACCTACATGTAGAAGATAAGTTAATTATGTTGTGACTTCAATTTAAGTTAGATAATTGTTATAAGTGTCAGTATTAGAACAGTAGATTTGTAGTAAAGTTTCAAGTTGGTATGTTACAGCTCCCTCCATTCTTCATTCTTGATTCACCGCAAAGATAGGCAAAATTGTGTTGATAAAAACTTCTTTCACACTTTCGTTTAATTTTTAGAAGGGAAACATACCTTTAGTTGAAAGGTATTTTGCAAGTAATAGTGATAGTTTTAAAATTATGACTTAGAAAAATGATTATGGTGTATTTGAGGTGTGTGAAAAATATGACATATCGCCGATCTGTACTGATCCACCATTGATCATGTTGATGCTTGTGATGCAGTGTTCATGAATAGATTTGCCAACGGTCAGACAGAAGTTCGCAACCTGCTGGTCCCAGTGTCTGACTGAATATATCACAATAACTTTGTCTGAAGTTGTTATTTGTGGCATGCCACACTTGTTCACTGTTTATAAATTTATGTTTATAATGTTTGTCATTATGTAATGCTAATAATTTCAATGCCAATAATGAGAAATGTTAAATCGGAAAAATGTGTGTTTAATTTTATTCTGTGGGTCCTGTGAATTTTCAGTGGGTCAGACAGACATCTGAGGCTTACAGGACCCAATGTCCTGTTACTATGAAACACCATTCGTTAACACTGGTGATGCTTGAGGGTTACAGTTCTATAACTTCTTTCTTTCTTGTTGTCTTATTATTTGACAAAACTGGAAAGGGGTTTACAACGCTTTTTGATAGTTTTAAACTTTCTGTTTTTGAGGGGTATGTGACAGTGTCAGTTAACATTTTGTTAATGACCATGCCATTCCCCACATACAATAAGATATCTGAATTAATTATTAATATGGAAAAAAAGGTCTCAAAGTAGGTTTTTTAAATAAATGACAGCTGATGTTGGCACATGTGTTCTAGCGATACATTTGCGTTCTTAAACATGTTTTGGGAGGGATGACCGCGTGGTGTATCATTCATTCATTCATTCAATCATTCATTCATTCATTCATTCATTCATTCATTCATTCATTCATTCATTCATTCATTCATTCATTCATTTTCTTTCTTTCATTCATTCACACATAATTCTTACTTTTAATTCATACTATAATTCATTCATTCATTGTAAAATTCCGACTGATACAATAAACTGGTTGAAGTTCTGTTAAACACAGCTCACGTTGTGCAGGGAATGAGCCAAGTCACTGTGTGTTGGAGAATGACGAGGCACATGTTAATCAGTACAAATGGTAAAGAAAGCAAAAGAGTGACCTATCCCTTTTTTGGATTATCCCAGTTAAAATTAAGGGGATACAGACGGAAGTCTTACCAAGTGGGGGTGGAACAGATGGAACTGTTAGTGTTACCCCCACATCTTTCAGTAAGTGTCCACAAGATGTTGCAAGGACCTAATACTTCATGTAAATAAAGTGACTTTCAGAAGTGTCTGTTACAAACAGTTGACAAAGTTTTCAAAACTCATTAGAGGGAGTTTATATTAACAATAAAATTATGACCTTATTAAGCCTAGAGGCTTAGTAATTCAGAGATTACACACACTAAGTACACATCCTGGAAATGAAAAATTAGGTCCATATTATTCTTGATGGTAAACAAGAATGCTAAGTTCACCCCAGTCAGTATGTTTTCTGTGTTATTGTATGTTGCAACCAGAAGAATCTTGAACGAATAAAATATTTTCAAAGTTAACATGAACTGAACACTCAGCTGTGCTGGTTTGCTTCACAAGCATTCTCAGAAGTAAGAGAGCCTTTTTCACTCTTGTTGATATGACCTGTTTGTGGAGTCCAGTGAATCATTCATCAAATCCCCCTGATTGCACTTGGAACCAATCAGGAATTAATCAGAATTTCCCTCATCAGCATCAAGGGCAATTTTAAGCTGCCTTTCATTTATTATTGCAATGAAGAGCCAGGCGTGGTAATCATGTTATCTCAACTATTGATCTTCTAAGTATTTTAAGAAAAGTAGTGCACTAAGGGTGTGTGTATGTTCATATTTCAGTAAGTGTTGCATAGAAGAATTCAAATACTTGTTCCCAGCATGAATCTGAGCTGGACTAAAGAGTTTTCTAGTACACCACAATGGGTACTACCCTAAACAGGAACAAGTTTGTCAAGTTAGCTGCCTCTGACATTTTGACTTTGGGTGCATGCACAGTGACCGATAACTTCAAAGTGCCAAGGGGTTTCTCCAAATTACATAACATTAATTCTTTGCAATAGAGAACAAACCTATATCCAACCTCATTCCCTAAACATGCTAAAGGATCCATACCTAGTGATTGTAAATTATAAAAAGGTGTTTGATCGGAAAGGGGTTCCAAGGGTAGAGTTTGAGATAATGTACTGTAACGTTATGAATGGAGGGACAGTAGGTACTTGTGCCTCGGTTGTCTGTGCCAGTCGGCATTGCAGTTTGCTGCACATAGTAAATTGCATTTTTAACTGATTTCTTTGAGATAATCTTTTACCTCAGATCTTTCTTCATATATTCATGTAAATACCATTTTCAGGTATACCTGTACATTTTCATTATTTGTTTTCTGATTCAGGTTTTTAACTGTATTGTTGATGTCAGTGGTCCGAAACATCACCATCATCACATAATTAAAGGTAAATAAAGTATGCTACTCTTATATTCAAAGAATGATAATTCATCTGTTGCATTCTTCCCAATTCCAGTCTGCGACGGTCTAGGTCAAGGTCACCAGTAAGACGGTCCCGGTCCCGTTCACCAAGACGAGACCGTGATAGGGACCGTGAAAGGCGCCGTCCGGTCAACCTTATCTCAAAGAGAGTCATCATTAGTAATATTCCGTATGAGATGAAATGGCAGGATATCAAGGACTTGTTCAGAAAAGAAGGTCAGTGTCAGGAATTACAGTGTAACATGAATATTTATCTCAAGTGATCAACGAGTTACAGTCAAGTAAATTCTTCATTTCATTTAATATTTGATATTGAAATTCAGTCAACCATTTGTATGCTCAGAAGAGTGTTTCTCCTAAAATCTAGATATAGATTCATTAAGACTCAATAAAAGTTCTTACCACTAATACCAGCTTAGCTCATGGCAGAATCTTTTATTAGTCATTGTCTGTCTACCAGTAACACTGGAATAAATTCTTTTCAGTTGGAGAGGTTGCATATGTAGAACTTTTTGAGTTACCTGATGGAAGACCCAAAGGAGTGGGGTAAGTGTTCTTGTGGTGTTTGGATATTATCATGCAGTTATTATTTCCGATCACCACCCTTTCGAGTTGATCTAGATAGCAGTGACTCTTCACTATCATTTATTCTGATGTATTCTGTTCAAGGAAAGTGATGTATGTGAAAGCATAGAAGCATAGAAGTCTTCGCTTATTTTATATTTATGATCCCCTTATTCAGTCACTGTAAGAGCATGCATGAAGGACTCTCACTTTATAACAGTGAAATAATGTTTCAAATTAACAAATGATCTTGACTGTGTAGCTGTAAAGAAGTGAAAGGTGCAGAATGGTTGGCTGTTATGGTCGTTAGATGAATTAGTAGCATTCATTTTATGTTAAACTAACATTGGTAACATTCTGTTTTCCAGTGTAGTTGAATTCAAAGACAAGGAAATAGCTAGGAAAGCTATTGAAACCATGCACAAATACAAGCTGAAGGACAGATTTATGGTTGTGCGTGAGGTTTGTATTCTGTGTCACAAATTTCTCCTTTATAGTTTCATACACACTAGTTTGTCCATTTTACATATGATCATTTTGCAGTTCCATAAAACTATAACTGTGGGTTTGTGATTGATACTGCCAATCAAATTTATTTTTTACGGCAAGTGTTAATGACCAATTTTCCTGTCCTTAGTCTGTATTTACCTATGCACATTTTCAGCAAGTTTTGGGGGCAGTTGAGTAGGCTAGTAGTTAAAGCGGTTTCTCACCACATTTAAGACTCGGCTTCTATCCCCCACATTGGTACTATGCAGAGCCTATTTCTGGTGTTTTCTGAACCATAATTCAAGACTGTTTCTGGACAGTTATTGTTTGCCGGAGTGATTAATTTTAAAGATATATGTCAAAGATTCATGTTTACTTTATTTTTCAGGAACGTGAAAGTGACATGAGGATGCAAGGAGGCATGGGTGGTGGTGGAGGAATGGGTGGTGGAGGAGGCATGGGAGGGAGAATAGGAGGAGGAATGGGTATGGGCGGGGGTGGTGGTGGTGGTGGGGGAGGTGGCATGGGAATGGGAGGAGGAATGGGTGGGGGGATGATGGGAAACATGGGAGGTGGCAGCATGATGCCTCATGGAATAGACAACCAGACTCTTCAACAATTAGGAATTGAGGGTCCCGTCACCAACACAGTCTTTGTTGCCAATGTAAGTGGACAGGTGTTAGATTACTTAGAAATTTGTCAATACATATTTTCACCTAGAAATGGATGCCTCAGGGAACAGAATACATGAAATGAATGAAGCATAGACTTGCATATTAATACCCAATTTTTCTGAGGTGACCTTTTGTTGTGTTATTGTAAATGTTATATCATTAGGTTGATTTATTTAGAAATAGAGAAGAATTGGTGTATATAGTGTAAATTTTCATGTCTAACCAGACTAATTACTGTATATTTTGGTAGCTTGACTACAAGGTGACCTGGAGGAAGTTAAAGGATGTGTTCAAACTCGCTGGTAATGTGCTGAAAGCTGAAATAAAAACTGACAAAGAGGGCAAGAGCCGTGGCATGGGGACTGTGGAGTTTGAGATGCCCCTTGAAGCTGTACAGGCAATTTGTATCCTTCACATTGGAATATTGTTTTTGTCAGTATGAAAAGCTGACTTTTCTCTTGGATGGATAACATGCTGGTATTGATGTCAGTATCAGGGGCAACCTGGGACTCTTGATGTTACTATTTCAATGAAAGTGCTGTCATGGAAAATTTGGTCCCTGGAAGATAGAAGGAGGCTTGGTTGTACTGTCATAAGACATGGATGTTATGACAAAGTCACATACTGCTCTTGTGTTTTGAGGATAGTGACAATTATTTTACAGCTACTTCAACATGTACTGTTATTTTTTCTTTCACCTCAGTATGTTTTTCATTGTAGTGGGTTTTTGGTAAATGTGCTCATAGAGAATTGAATTGGTATTGATGAAAATGTGGACAGCTTCTGCATGACTTTTATCAGATTATCTTTGTGCACTATCAAAACTTAATATTGTTAAATTCAGTTATGTTTTAGCATTAAAATGGATGATTTTAAGTTTATTTTTTCCCTTAACAATGTGAGCTATGTTTAATGGTCAAACATTGTATGAACGCAACATGGTGGTACGGATGGATAAAGCAAAAGAAGATCAGCCTCCACCAATGCCAAAACTTCCACGTAAGTTCCTGCCATTCAGATCTAGCATCATTGTAAATTCTTTATTAGTTTATGTGAATCTTCTTGAATAAATGGACAGACAGGCTTATTTTCATCCCCTGCCTCAAAGTAATGTCTGTAGGTTTGATGTCCCTCTGTTCGTCTGTCTGAGATGATGGGGGGCAGATTTGTATTTTCAGGACACCAATGCTTTGATGGTGATGGAAAATGGCAACTGTGTTTGTTTCAGTGTTATGGTCCTTGTCAGGCATTTCTTGATTTATTGCACTGTATCACCAAAGAAGACAGTTTTTCTCAGAATGTGGTGTGTGTTTTCAGTACATGAATATCACGGTGGAGTTGAAAGGAACCATGTG
Source organism: Haliotis asinina (assembly GCF_037392515.1). Taxonomy (NCBI): domain Eukaryota; kingdom Metazoa; phylum Mollusca; class Gastropoda; order Lepetellida; family Haliotidae; genus Haliotis; species Haliotis asinina. Next base: position 5,082,870 of record NC_090282.1, read on the forward strand.
GCATGGGATATTGATGACCATGTCTTCTTGTTTCTTGTGTAAACATTTAACATTTTGAGAACATTTAGATAAATGTATAAGAGTGATCAAAACATGATGTGAAATATCTGATGGTGAACAAAGCAATTGGTTTCAATGATTACATGAGTTCCTGACATTCAAATCAGGCATCATTTTAAATTCTTTATTGCATCATTGCCTTTTATTCTTCCCTGTGTAAACATGTAGAATTTTTTAGAATATTTGAATGAATGTGTGGGAATATGAATTACCTGATTTTAATAAAGCAATTTGTTCAGTTGGAAACTATTTTCTGTTGCAGCTGGTTTGAAGTCAATCGGTATGGGTCTTGGAGCTGGTGGAATGCCATTGCATAATAATCAACAGATGTCCAGTAAGTCTCTTTTAGACGTGATGTTTTGTTGTACGTTTAATATTTGGTGATATATGTTGCACAAAATAATGGTCCCTGACATTTTCTTTGTAGGTCATTTTCATGAGAAACTTTTGTAATATCAGTCCTTATAATGAAGTATGACTCATCAATGCCCACTGTTAAATGTCATAAGAGATTCGTAATGTCAGTGAGCATCCTTGTTCATCATCATGCTTGCTGTGTTTCAGACATGGGAGGAATGGGCAACATGGGAGGTGGCATGGGGATGGGAGGTGGCATGGGGATGGGAGGTGGTATGGGTAGTGGTATGACAGGAGGAATGGGTGGTGGGATGGGCACAGGTATGGGGGCTCAGTCTCTGGGAGGTGGCAATATGGGAGGTGGTATGGGTGGTGGAGGTATGGGCAACATGGGGACAAGCATGGGTGGTCTTGGTAACATGGGTTCCATGGGAGGTCTTGACATGAACAGTGGGATGGGAGGTATGGGGGGCAATATGGGAACAATGTCAGGAGGTAGCATGGGAATGGGAACAGGTATGGGGAACACAATGGGAACAGGATCCATGGGAATGGGCACTGGCATGGGCAACTTTGGCATGGGATCAGGCATGTCGGATAATTTTAGCGGAATGGGGAACAATAAAATGGGATCTTCAAGTGGAATGGGTGACTCGTTCAACAGTTCAATGGGTATGACTGGATCAATGTCTAACATGAGCGGAATGTCGGGCAGCAACATGATGGGTGGGAGCAGCATGGGTGGCAACTGGGGCTCCAACTCTTCCAACATGGGAGGTAGCAGTATGGGATCAGGATACAGTGACCGAGGGGACAAGTCCCGCTCAACTAGACCAGATGCCTGCACAGTCATCGTAAAGAATGTGAGTATATGGACATTGTCTTGCATATTCTCCTTCCCAAAACTTATGGGCTTTGGAGACTCACACACATGAACAGAAGAGGAAGACAACTGCATACAGCTGAAGTTCAGTGTCCCTAACTTATGCTGAATAGATAACCTTTGATTTATTTATTTCAGCTTCCATACTCATTTTCATGGCAAGCTCTGAGACAGAAGTTCAAGGGCATAGGTAAGAAACTTTCTTTTGTAATTGTTATTGATGTTATTAAAGTTACCATGATCATTAATATAATTCAGGTGGTTTTGTTTGTAACTGATAATGCTGCTCTGTCGTAGACGTTTCTGAAGAAATAAGTTGATTTCTTTCTAGGAGATGTGAAGTTTGCAGAGATTGAGAAGGAAAATGGTCGATCAACTGGAGTGGGTCTTGTTCGGTTTGGCAATGCAGATGATGCACAGAGAGCTATCTGTATCCTTTGGTATTTATTTGAGTCAGTCTGCTTTGCATGAAGAAATCATCTTGCATTTTGTTAAGTAGGTTTTGAACATAAATGTGGCCAGTGGCCAGCAAGTTACAAACACTAAGATCACTTAGGTTTACAGTTTGATAATATTTTGCTCAGTTAATACCACAGTGCCAAATGAGCACACAGATGTTGGATGGGGGGTTAAGACGTCTGACGTGAATAATTATGTGTCCATTTTTGTAGATTTTCCTCATCCAGGTGCGATGTAGAAATGTGGTCAACTGAAGTTCTAGTAGCCTTTATTCTGTTGTAACTTGTAGCAGTCATATAACACTTTGTAGAGCTATATGCCTTGTTTAGGACTTTTCAGTTTACAAACCAGGTAAGTGTATTATGAAAGTAACTGTTGCTAATCCTTGACGCTCTTCACAGCAACCATGAATCGAGCTGACTGTGACGGCCGTGAGATCTCTGTGCGTCTCTACCAGGGCTGATATGTGAACCCAAATCACATGTACGTACCCCATGGGTCATGTGACATCAACATTGATATAACAGTTCAGCAGGATATTGTTGCAGATTTTTTCTTTTGGGCTCGATTTCACAAACGTTCACGAGAGACATTGGTCATTTTTTTTTAAAGCAAAATATTGTTATAAATTTTGAGGAGATATTACGACTTCAGTGTATTCATATTGTACTTACTGTACTCATTCTGTATGTAGTTCTTCAGTCATGTCTCATTGTTAGTTATGTATCGTGAATGTGATGATCTGGATCAAGGTTTGATACTAATTTCAGTGACTCTATATTTTCATACATCTTATGTTTTTATTATGTCATTAGTAATTACATCAGTGGTTTTTATGAAACAATGTATTGTCATTAGGGATTAATAAATAATTTGAAAGGATTAGTGAATTCAACTTTTATTGTGGAAGTCGCTTCCATTGCATGGTTATCGGCATGGGGTTTAATCAGTATGGATTCCAAGTTAACAGGGTATTTGTTATTGATACTGGAAGGGGCGTGGTTGACGAAGAACAATTTTCTGGCAATAAAACTCTGATCATTGTGGGTCTCTTTCATAACTAAATTGATCCAAGTCTTGAAAGCGAGTGTTGTGTGTTCCTTCGCATTTTGTAATACAGGAAAATGGATGTGAAGCTAGTTCATTTTCCTGGGTTGCTTAGCTATCAAGACTATTTTTGACTCAAAAAGTGGTGGTTTGACAAATTTTCAAATTTTGTTACATGTTGTTTGGGTGACTGATCATTGGCTGCTTCTGTTTGGGACTGCTGGAGATTCTGGATGTACTTTCAGTGGGATGTGTGGTCAAGTATGCCATGAATAGTCAGTCCACTCTGCCTGAACCGTGGCCTAAGAATGTCTTCATTGCTGAGAAAGTTGTTCAGTTAAGGGGAAGGGATTATTTCTTAGTTTGAGAGAACTGTTTTGTACCCAGTTATTGAATGCTGTTCTTTAACATATCTATGTTACCATGCAGAGAAGATTGAAAGATTGTAGCTGTAGTTTGTGATGGGTTTCATTGTGCAAGTAGATATATGCATAATGAACTGACATTAGTTTTATGAATAGTAGAAAGACACTTAAGATTGTCAGATGTCAATTCTCGTCACAGTCAGTATAGAGACTGCTTCAGATGAAGTTGTTTTTTGCTTGAAAATGTTATTCACTGACCCATTGAGAACTGAGAAAGGGTATTTACAGTAGTTATTTTTGTATCCTGTCTACAGAGACCAAGAACAGAAGTAACTAGCAACTGGCTATATATTTTGTGAGGAATAATGTGTGTGTTTTACTTTCTTTTCATATTGCAAGTTACTATGTACATGTTGAATGAGGCACCAATCCACAGACCATTAGGTGTCCATTTTGGTGGAATTTGAATTTCTCAGAACAATAACCAGTTGTGACACTTTTGTGATGAACAATACCATTTGGGTATTGAAAGTGTTCACTGTGTGTGGATAGTCATATTCCTTGAGGAACAACACTTGGAAGAGGTGTTTGGCAAATGTCAGTGGTTGATCATTTGCCAGTTAATATGGATTTGGTCATATGCTGTCAGACAGTTTACATGCTTTTCAACATAGAATTGATTGTACAACATGGCAGTTGGATGTTACTGTCTTCCTCTGGTGGTAGAGTAAGTATCTCTTGGTGAGGACAACTTGTTCCTTGCTGTGTGTCATGTTTTTTGTCATGTGTGTTATCAGCTTAAACATAATAGATGCTCAATTGTCTTTCAAATGTTTGACAGTTGCAAGGTTTTCAGAAATTTATTGCTATTTTGTCCTCCATGTCAATTTCACAGATAAATGAGGTAAATGCAATGCTGATGTTGTGTAACACTTTTGCTGAGTATCATTGTGTGGGATTTTGACATGAGAGAAGCAGTATTTTAACACCGTTATCAGCTGTTGTATAGTAACATCTAGAATATCTTGGCTTGGCCTCCTGCAGTAGATGTTGTGTGTGTCTTTGACATTATATAAAATAGAGGCTGGGTAGACACCTGATTCGAGGGAGATTACTTGGTAGACAGCTCATTCAAGGGAGATTACTTGGTAGACAGCTCATTCGAGGGAAGGTTTCCCTTGCACCATGTGATTGTGGAATCTTGAGGCCGACGTCAACATCGGAGGAGTTGTTTTCCAAGTTACAGGCAAATGTGTTGATTTCATTTTCTTCATTGCTTTGTTCATAAATATTTTGGTCACTGCATCAGTTGTTATAATGCTTGCACATTGTAACCTCTCCTCTGTTGCATCTGAATTGGAGGTAATCATTGGGTTGTTTCTGTCAATTGTTCTCCTTTCCATGTGAAGGACATATGTTATCTTGTGCAAGCCATTCCACAATGCCTAATACTTTTAACTTGGATTTTGATAATAAAAAACATTTGTCATTTCACCTTGTAATTTGTAAAGTGAGAAATTTCAAATTAAATACAAAATATGATAAATACTTTTTTAAAAATTAGTTTAACAATGTGTATGATGTATCCTTTTCTGAAAGTTCATGTGTAAATCATGTTTTTCACACTTGCAGGTGAGTACATGATGGTGACTTTTGTCCTGACTATGGAAAGTGTCGCTATGGGAACTGGCTCTGTCCAGGTGAGATTGTCTGGAAGGTGTATAACAGCCATTATAAACTCTGTTTCTAATTGAGTGAGACATGTCTTCTTTGTCTTTGTCCTGTCATTATAGAGCCATTTAAAGAACGACTAAACTCGATTTTTTGGTAATCTTTTTACCACTGCATATGAAAGACTTCGGGTTAGTCATAAACGAAACACCTTTTTTCTTTTGAAAAAAAACTCAAAAGTTGCTAAAAAGCTGTCTGCTTCTCTCTCGCCCGCAAACAAAACCGCAGACTTGATACCTAACTCTGTTGTCAGAGCCCTGCAGTGACATCATAGAAGGAACGATTTTCAGTTTGTTGTATAGAAAATGTGTGGGAAGCTCATCATTTTTCTGATTTCTCAATGTCACCAAAGATATGCTGAATCGTTGTGTTGCTGTCAATTGCTCCTTTGGTTGATGGTGTCACTCTGCACAGATTTCCATCAGACCCCGTAGTTTGTGCTTAAATTGGTTGTTTGTGTGTACAAAGCGAGTGTTGTGAAAGCCTGTGGTATATACTAAATCGGATGGTTCACTCGCCATTATGTAGACACTTGTCAATATACGTCTTTATACTTGGTCTGATAATCCTAATTACTTTAAAACTTAATAAAAAGAAGCAATCTGTGAATGTATAACAGGAATGTCATATGTAGACATTTTATAGTTTGCCTATATGAATCATAATTCTCATGCACACCCTAGTGTATGTCGCCTGCATCATTACACGTCTTTGAATGTCATTTAGAAGTGAAAATACATAAGAAAGAAGATTTTTATGGATATCAACTTCTTTATGAGAGAACACAACGTTTCGGAGTTAATGCTTACTCCTTCATCACACAACGTTTCGGAGTTAATGCTTACTCCTTCATCAGGTGATGAAGGAGTAAGCATTAACTCCGAAACGTTGTGTTCTCTCATAAAGAAGTTGATATCCATAAAAATCTTCTTTCTTATGCATCATTACACTTCACGACGAAAACAATGATTCTGTTGAAAGCTACGACAACTGGATTAAAAACAAAATGCAAATATTAGAATTAAAGTTATAGGAGCAGTGTCAGGCTATTACCTTGTTTGATCAATTTCGAGGTTTTTTAACAGTCTAATGTACGAAAACGTGATGCATCGTTTCATTTTTTTTAACATTGCTGTATAGTCTCATTGGTTGCCCAAGATAGCACACCTGGCAACTTATTGCATAATGTACGTCATTCTTTAAAAAAGTTCTTAGTTAGCCATTAATAAGCAATCAATAAATGTATTGGCGGTTAATCCTTTTACATAGACACAGGCACGACAGAGGGTATTCAGTAAAGATTAGCAAATGTACATACATAAACACTACCTTTTGACAAATCCCCCATGTAAATACGCATAAAAGTATTTAATCAATCAGCGTGTTATTGGTCAATCCATTGATCGATCCAGACATAAGAAATGCCAAATCTGGACCTTTGTTGGGTAATCTAAGTGGCGTTACCACTAATTATAACTGTTCATTAACTAAACATCAAGTGAATGATCACAAATAATGTGTAGGTTTATACCACCTTAGTTGGATTACAACCTAGCGACAAGTGATTTTGACAGAATCATCTATGAAAACAAGGCTTGTAACTCGAAAACTAGGCAAAGCAGGAGACAAAACTGAATGATAGTGGATTGGGAGAACATATAGCTTTCATTTTTCATGACAATGAATCATTATTTGACAGATTATTATTGTGCAAACTTGTAGGGTGGAGGGGGGAAACACGAAACCATTCCAGTCGAAACAATTGTACTGAACTTACCTGAAACATTTTTACCTAAACTATTTTTCAGTCACAGCATTTCCTTATACTCTTTCTTCATGGTGTTGATTCTTTATAGGGTTGATTGTAAGATTGGAGAATGCCGTTGATGAACAGATGAATATTGTCTGGCGCCATCAAACAAAGCTGTGATCTTTCAACTCATTCAACTGATGTCAATCGTGAGTATTCTTAGTTGTGCAAGAAGTCTTAAACCTGTATCAAAATAGTTTGTTCTGCACATAACTGCACCACCAACCTACATATATCTTCTTGTGAATATCAAGATTTTAATTGTGTCTTTTTTACTTTTGTTCGTAGTTTTTTTTTATAATAATCTTAATAATTAAAATTTTCCCCGATCCTGACTCATGCTTAATTGCCTTTTATCCCCCGGGCATGTAATGCAATGCATGTAATGACGCCTTGTCTTTCCATCGTCCGTCCGTCCTTAATAATTTTGTTTCTGGAGCATAACTCAGAAACTGTTCAATATTTTTAGAACAAACTTGATAGATATAATAATCTCAGCCTATGGTTGTGTCGTTTGCTATTTACAGATTTTTGGCATTTATATTTTTTTTGTTTTTCCATGGAAAATTTTGGACTTAGTCTCAAAATGGGGGCATGGGCTTCGTTTCTGAAGCAGAACTCAAAAAACGTTCAGTATTTTTCTGCAAAACTTGGTAGATCTAGATATGTGTTGCAGACCCCTAAGTGGTGTCTTTTGCTATTTACAATGTTCTGACATTTTTATTTTTCCTGGTCTCCATGGAAACAATTCTGACTTAGTCTCAAAATGGAGGGATGGGCTTCGTTTCCAGAGGACAACTCAAAAACCATTTGATACCTTTCTACAGATCTTGGCAGATATATGAGACAGATCTTGAAGTGGTGCCTTTTGCTGTATACAGATATATGGCATTTATATTTTTCATGACTTCCATGGAAACGATTCAAACTTAATCTGAGAAAACATCAAGTAACTGTCAGATGACAGGTGCCTTTTGGTATTAACAGGTTTTTGTGATTTATTATTTTCTTGGTTTCCATGGACACATTTCGGACTTAGTCTCAAAATGGAGAGATGGGCTTCGTTCCCAGAACACAACGTGAAAAGCATTTCATATCTTTCAACAGATCTTGCCAGATATATGAGTCAGATCTTGAAATGGTGACTTGTTCTGATTACAGATATATGGCATTTATATTTTTCATGAATTCCGTGGAAACAATTCAAACTTAGTCTAAGAAAACAGTGAGTAACTGTCAGATGATTTGTCCTTTCAAACATGTGGGAACGCCGGGGGTGGAATATGTCATCTTCTGAAGACTCTTGTCTCCTCTTCCTGGGAAAGATAGTGGAACACCTGAAATAATTTGAAGTTCCCTTCTAAAAGAAGCGGACATAAAATTCACACTCACCCTTGTATTACCTCCCTTGCTCATGCACATGGTCAGCTGGCTGGCCATGATACTTTGTTCTCTCCCTATCGCCCGACGAGGCACCTTGGCGGCTGGAGGCACCTTGGGTCCCGTACACGGCGATAAGTCTTACATTTTTGTTTTTCTAACTAAATTTGTGCTGTATGCGGTTTTTAGAGTGTATGTATTTCTTATTATTATGCAAATTTGTGAATATTGTTTCTATTTCTAACATGTATTACATCAACTGAGACTTAGTCTCTTTTGATGAAATCATGTTTTCGGTGCAGATTAAGGCTGTCGTTGGTTGACTTTCATGTACTCTGCCCGACATGTAAACCTTTATGTTCTACCCATACTCGTTGTGTATTTTGCATTAAATTGTGTGAAGCAGAATTCTTATTATATTTGCGGTCTGTTCACAGACATGCTAGAGATAAGCAACGTCGGCTCACATTAGTCATGTCGAAATCTAGTAAAACAAAGTCAGGTATCGGTTTGATTATTGATGCTAAGATTCATTCCAGCGAGAGGCCAGCCGTATCCTCGAGTTTGTGTCCAGGGTCAGGCGTGTCCCCTCCCAAGACTCAGAAGAGACCATCTGTTGAGACAGGACCGTCTCAGGCTAAGAAAACTAAGAAGTTGAAGTTTTCATCCGTAAGATCATCACAGAATCATCCATCTTCGATTAAGGAATCATTCGGGGAGGAGATAGTCCTCTTAGAAGAACGTCAGTATTTTGACAGGTTGGCGTTAATGATACAGAGTAAAGACACCAGCCACCAGCACTCAACTCAGACAGATGTTGACTGCAAACTTAGGCATTGTAGACAACTCTTCAACACAGTGTCAATGCACGCTCTGAATGTATTCAATGCCTCAGAGCACATCTCATCTCAGACAGATGTCGACTGCAACCTTAGGCGTCGTAGACAACTCTTCAACACAGTTGTCAATGCACGCTCTGAATGCATTCAACGCAGGCGTCTTCATGCAACAGTTCACATCGCAGATGACGAACCTTATGGAACGAAGATTGGCAGAGGAGAGATGACTGCACTCATCAACGATGTCGACTGAAAAACAACCAGAGCATTCATCTAGACCTGCACTCACATCTGAGGATGACGAGGAGGTGCATGCATGCACGCATTCCAGAAGATCCAGGTCCCGGTCATCAGATTGCAACACAGAGAAGGATATACCCACGTCAAGTGAGTGCATCAGGGGAGAAGGTCTCCTTCAGTCTCCCCTATTCATAGAAGACGTATGCAGTCGTCCTCCCCTTCGGACTTAGACTCACACAGTCGGGATCGTCAGCGATCCATGAATTTGTCCTACTCTAGGAAGAATGAAGCTAAACATCGTGATTTGTCAGCGGAGGAAGCCTTATTTTTGGACTCGGAAGTCACATCATGAATGACAGGTGGTTTAAACCTGGTTTCCCCATTTAAGGAAACCAACGAGTTCAGCATGTACAAGAGTGACGACATTGATACGTTAACATTCCCACTGATAGCTCCTGTATCCACGATTCCTTAGACTTTTTCTACAGCATACAAAACAGCAACCAAGTTTCAACAGCAGCATGTGCTGCCTTTTGACGCACGTCGTTTCCCTCTTGATCACATGGAGCCATTCATCAGGGCGCCTGATGTCGGCGAAGGTTATAATGTCATCAACTCAGCTTGCAGCAGATTTTACAAGGTGGAAGACAGAAGAATGGTTTAACTTGACACTACTACGAGGCGAACTTTCTGAGGATTAGCTTGATCTAGGGTCAACAACGATACTCACATCACAAAGTTTAGCAACCCGGTAAATGAGGAAGAAAGGATGATCCTGTCGGCACTTGTTACACAGAGGAAGGATCAGCAGTTTATGTCCGAACATCTAGCTTCTACCACTGCGGGGATTAATCTACTTCGGAGACGGGTTCCTGTCCGCTGCGTCATGGAGTGAGAACTTCACATAGCCTTTGTATCAAGCTCCATGGTCTGCACCTACGGTATTCGACGGAAGGATTGAAGAGGTAGCAAGATCGGTTACTCAGGATTCAAGGGAAGTTATGATGATAAAATCCATCGACTTCTGTCTTTAAACAGACAAATCAGCGTTACACTAGCATGTCCAAGTTTTCCAGGGTTCAAAGAGCGAGGGACAAGAAATTCAACGATTGACGGGAGAAATCGTCTTCTTCCTTTCGTAGCCCCTATGGAGGAAATAAACGATCTCAGACGTCAGGAAGATCATCTAGGGGCGGTGGGGGTAATAAACACTGAAGATCAGGTTCGGAACGACTGGAGTCTTCCACCCCCAGCCGTTCCCATACAACCGTCTCAAATGGGTGGATGTCTTCAACAATATTTGGAAACACTGCTCACAAAACTACCAACTCCCATCACTTATGCAGACAATCAACTAGACAAGCTGATCGATGCTATATCAACACTGTTGCAGAAGGAAGCAGTAGAAGTAATACAGCCTCAGAGTCTAACGTCCGGATTTTACTTTCCAATTTTCTTATTACCGAAGAATTCTAGAGAGAAATTCCGGCTCATTTACAACATGAAGGAATTCAACAAAAAGTTTCTACGGAACTGTTCAAGATAGTACATATTCCTCAACTTAGACTCATCATCAAACCAAGAGACTATCTAGCCAGCATAGATCTACAAGATGCATACCTGCATATCCCGATACATCAAGAATCCAGGAAATATCTATGTTGCCTTTTCAATGGCCAGCATTAGCAATGGACAGTCCCACCGTTTGGAATATCTTCAGCCGCATGGCTATTTACACGGATAACCAAACCCACCGTCAATTATCTACACCACAGTGCGTTTTATTTGGCCATTGGCATACCAGGGCATCAATGGAAAAGTCAACTCAGACTACAATAGACTTTACAATGAGGCTAATAACTGGGTTGGTTAGTAAATCACTTAAGGTCGGAACTTGAACCTCAACAAGATATCAGATTCCTCAGGATTTGTTTCATCACTACGTTGAATCAGACTGTAGTCCCGGAGGACCGGTGGGTCATGAGTCAAGAAATGATAATGCAAGCTCTACTCTCTCCGTTAACACTTCGACAATGACAGTGTCTACTAGGCCTCCTCACGTCGGCGCAAGATATGACCAGAAGAGGAAGACTGCAGTTGCATCCCTTACAATGATTCTTGAATCTTCATTTCAAAAAAAGAGGACAGATTCCGCTCCCAGACAGCCTGAAGCCTTTTCTGATGTCGTGGACTCGCCGATGCGTAGGAACCTATATGTTGGAGCTGGTATTCAACAACCACCTTTACGTAGACGCATCTCTACAAGGATGGGGAGCTCATGTAGGAAATGAGGTAGCAGCAGGAATCTGGAACGAAGAGGAGCAGGCTCTTCACATCAACCAGTTGGAAATGAAAGCAGTCATTCATGCCATCCACCACTGGTTGACAGCATTGAGAGACAAGTTATTAATGATCCACACAGACAACTCAACAGTAGCGTTTTACATAAATGAACAATGGTCAACAAGATCACTATCTCTACTACGCCAAACGTTTCAACTGTTCAACTTAGTCAACAATCTAAATCCTCAAGTAAAAGTATGTCGCATACCAGGAGCCTGCAACGTCATGGCGGACGCCCTATTTCGTCCATTTCGTCCATCTCCAACAGAATGGATGCTGCATCGGGAAGCGTTTCAACTAATCAGTCAAGCCTTAGGATCACCACAAATAGACCTATTTGCAATGAGATTCAACAAACAGACTACAACCTTTGTGTCGCCAGTACCTGATCCACTTACCTGGGCCACGGACGCTCTCAGCATTCCATGGGAAGGACTAAAGGCGTACACGTTTCCCCCTCCAGTACTGTTACCAAAAGTCATCGAGAAAATCAAACAAACAAAGAGGTTACAGCTGATTTTGGTCGCCCCCTACTGGCCAACGAGAGATTGGTTCCCAACACTTATGGAAAAGTTAGGACAACCAACCCTACAATTACCCGAGTGGAAGAATCTTCTCATCCATCCCCACACAAAGCAAATAAACAGCCAACCATCAGTATTTCGTCCTCACGTGTGGACCGTATTAAGACTTGTTTGAAACGCAGAGGATATTCGGCGAGAGCAGCGAAAGCAGTCACCTTAGCCTTTCGGAAATCCACTCGCACACTTTATGATGACAAGTGGAAACGGTTTGAGACATATGCTGGGAAAAAGGGATTTTCGGCGAACAAGGCAACTCTTCCTCAGATAGCAGATTATTGATGCTATTTACGTCATTCTAAGGGTCTGAAAGGTTCTACATTAGCTACGTACTTAGCAGCTCTCAGCTTGGTCATCACCATGGAAAAAAAACACCAAACTGACTAAAGTACCAGAGCATATTGCCTTACTACGTTCGCTCAAATTGGAAGATCAACAACACAGATTTAGAGCTCCAGCAAGGGACCTAAATATAGTACTCCAACATCTCACAAGTGATGCATATGAACCACTTGATCGGACTTCAATTGAAATGTTGACTCAAAAGATGCTACTTTTACTTGCCCTGGTTACAGTTGCAAAAATGTCAGAAATTCATGCTCTAGACTTTAATCGAACAAAGTTGGATACAAGTTATCAAGCAACAGCTCATTTAGGTCTAAGATGGGATTTCATAGCAAAGAATCAACTGCCAGATCAACTGGATAGACAGTTCCGCATATCGACTTTGTCAAGGTTTATCATGTCCAGTGAGAGCATTGAAAATATACATTACATGTACCAAGTCTAGAAGACAATGGTTCAAGTGCCTATTTATCCCTATATCTACTGAGATACCCACCCAAGTATCCCGCAACACTTTCTCAGTGTGGATCATTATTTTGTAATTTCGAACAGGCTGTAGTATCCAGCGTGGTCTGACCCACCACATCCTCGATATCTCCAGGGTATACGTTCCGATAAGTCTCCACTATACCCTGGACGCATCTACGGCTCTGCCTGATAAATTTATTACCTCCCTTGACTGTCTTTTGATCCAGTCAGGTGTCTACGCTGGGAAGTTGAGCGAACCAATCACAACTCACTTTCATTTTTTGAATTATCTAACCGATTATACTTGTCAACAGAAACCATGCAGAGGTTCTCTGGAAGAGGTAGAAGGCTTTCTTGCATATGTTGTTTTAAAGTTTCGGACCTGTCAATTTGTTTGTATGATTTCCCTAAAATCTGGGACGCACTGCGAGCAAACATTTGCAGTTGCGACCGCTACCTTTGTTGACACTGGCAAGCTCAGTTATAAAGGCGGCCTAGTTGATTGGCTACTGTGAGAAGGCGGAGTCAGCAAAGGGAGGTAATAAATATATCGGGCAGAGCCGTAGATGCGTCCAGGGTAAAGTGAAGACTTGTCGGAACGTATACCCTGGAGATATCGAGGATGGACCCACCACTTTTTCCATCACATTCTGTAAGCAATGAAGCATGAGTCAGGATAAAGAAAAATATGTAATTTTCTGAATAAAATTGATATTTTATACTTATCCAGACTCATGGCGAAAGCCCTCTCACCATGTGCGTGAGCAAGGGAGGTAATACATGGGTGAGTGTGAATTTTACGTCCATTTCTTTTAGAAAGGAACTTCAAGAGATTTTTGGTGTTTCACTACCTTCGCCAGGAAGAGAAGATAAGCAATTAAGCATGAGTCAGTATAAGTATAAAATATCAATTTTATTCAGAAAATTACATTTTCATGCAATTATGTTTAAGTTGATACAGCAACATCACATATCTTGCTGATACTTGCAACTTCTACACTTTCTGTTGGGTTTGCTTTCCTTGAAATTCTATCACAACAGCCACTAGTATATTTCCAGTTATGACACTTTAGAGACAAACCTTAGTTCATACAAGAAGGCTTCTTACATCATAAATGACAAACTTTGGACAAAAGGGATACACTCGTGCCCCGTTTATCCGAACACTTGTGTTTTTATTGAAATTGTCCGGATAAGCGAATTTTTGGATATCTGAACCATGTGCCATATGAACAAAGAAACGTACAAGGAAACAAACATAGTAGGCATCAGACATAATCTTTATTGATTACACATAAACAAATATCAGTGCATACATGAAATGTCTCATACCTGTTCATGCAGTTATGCTCGCTTGAAGAAATCAGTCATGGCTTTTTGCATTAGCAGTGTAGAAAAGCGAGAGGACTTTTGCCAGGCAGGTTGTCACTGTCGACATTCACAAGATCATCAGTAACACAGTTGCAACTTGTGTTTAGGATCGTAATGCATCGCGAAATTCTGACAAGGCCATGTCTTCTTGTGAGTCCTGATTGATTGGATAATATCCTCATGACGAAAGCAGTTAGCAATTGTCTTTTCACTCACAGCTGTCCAGGCTTGCTTGATCATCGGGATTAATTAATTATAGTGACCCACAAATTGACATGCCTCAAAATTCACTTGGTGTCACCTTTCTACTCAGAGGTAGTTAATCTTCTCATGCTTCAAAGACTGCCGACTTCTTTCATGTTAGGCCCTTGGTAATCGCGTGTGTAAACAAGCAGATGGTCAGCCATCCGGATATATGAGAAAAAAAAAATGCACATAATTTAGTGTTTTGTATGTGAAAATGACATATGGTTACGGAAACCGGATTTCCGGATAGGTGAGTAATTTTACAACGATGTGAATTCGTTTTAAGGAATTTTCATTCATAAGGCAAGTTTTCCGATATCTGAGGTTCGGATACTCAGGGCCCAACTGTATATGCTGTTGTCTGTCAAATGTCAGTATATTGTCTGTTGTTAGGTTAAATACCCTACTAGTAATTTTTTCCTTTATATGCACCTCATTGCTTCAGTACTTCAGTCCTTTGACAAATTTTCTTTTGCAGCGGATGCCCATTTTCACATTTATATGGTTTTATGGGATGAAACATTTGTCTTTTTTTCAGAACTCCCAAGTGCCTCCTCCTCAGACAAAGCTTGAGGTTCAAGGAGGGGACGACTGAGAAGAAATCATAATTGTAACATCATCAGTCTTCATTAAACACTTGTAAACATCAGTCATATTGTGTGTTGTTTCAGCTGGGATGTATGATCAGTTTTCTGTTTGATGTCTCCCTCACCATCGTTTCTGAAACTGAATGTATGATATGTTTTAGCGTACTACTAATGATATAGTGGATAGAGAAAAAAACGGGGCTCCAGATGAGGGTCGTATTGGCGTATGTACGGATAAAAGATATGCACGATACAGTAGGAAAAAAATGTCAAAACGTAGCAGATACACACCACGGCAATGGTCTGTGGGCTTAGAATCATTTACGGACGTATTTATCTGAAAAATTATTGTTTTATTGTTTATTGACCTGTTTATACAACAGTAGCAATGTTGTGGTGCATGTATGAAACTAAACACAAGATTACTTACATGTCCTTAAATTCCATTCAGTACTCTTAACTTTTACCAGTACTCTTACATTGAAAAAAATAAGGAGTACGTACTCCTCATGTTGAAAAGTTATCTGGAAAAAATTCCATTTGTATCTACAATTTATGTCGTTAACATGTGAAAGTGAAATCCCTGTAAAACCAAATTTGGACGATTTGTACTCTCAGTGGTGAGGAGATAGGAATTGTGAAGAAAGGACTTGAGTGAGGCGAGATAAGAGCAGAAATGAGCACTGCAAGTCCAGAGTGACTTATTTTGAATAGACCATGGCTTTATGAAAATTCGTGTTCAAGGATATGGTATTTCCAGGAACAGTTGTTAAATAGGCAACACATGCATTTCATGCCAGATGAGTCCATGGCCTGTTGTCATACCAGGCAGAGAGAGTGTCCCCAGTTTACCAGTAGGTTTTGTTTGAAGGATTCAGGTCACTGGGCCGTGGTAATCTCTTAAGAAAACAGGTGATGCACTTTTTAGTTACCCCTGAACTGGTGAACATGGTTTACCTTACCAGTGAGCTGAGCTGATGAACACAGTTATTAAATGTTTAAATCATTGCATTATAGTAAAAGCACTAGTTCTCCACGTGGTCACTGTTCACTATATGATGGACGCAGTCCCGAGCGAAAGCCAGATGAGAGACTGTGCACTTGAATATACGTCCGGATACCCTGCAGAAATATTAGTTAACACTGCCAACAACCTTATTACCAGCTACAGGATCATATCCACAACCATGTCCCAGATTCTACAAAGCTGAAATCAGATGCCATCCTTGCCAACTTGAGATATATAGTCAAAGTTGATCACAGACCAGTGCCATGTATCTACCAAGAGGAAGTTAATATAGCAAAATTTTTATAGTAGTATATTTTTTTGTAAATTAATTATGAGAAATGTCAGTTTTTTAGTCATTATGAAACATATCCAACGATCAACAGCATGAGCATCAATCTGTGTAGTTGAGAACCGATGGCATGTGTCAACCAAGTTAGCGAGCCTGACCACCTGATCCAGTTAGTCGCCTCTTCCGACAAGCATAGTTGCCTATTATGACAAGCATGGGATGTTTGCAAAATGGAACATCCGCTTCTTTTTAATGGTACAATATATATAGATGTTTAAATGATTGGATGAATGAAGCCACAGTGTCAGTGTTGTGTGTAGCCCAGTTATCACGGGCCATATTACACAGGGAACAACTTGCTGGCTGCTGGCAAACTGCAGGTACACCCTGGCAGAGCAATCAGATTGCCATCTATGTCTCATCTATTGTTTTGTGCAGCTATATCCTTCTGCTTGTCCCACTGAACGTCCAGCTAGGGTGATGTGTGTTATTTCGATATGCGCTATTTGAAAATGAGAACATTTTAGTGTTTCAGAGTAATATCTGGCAAACAGTTCTTTTTCCAATACAGTGGAAGCTGTCTAAACCGGCACTCACTGGGACTGAAGAAATAATCCAGTTTAGACAATATGCCGGATTATGGAGCTAATGATATATGTACAAGCCATGGATGGGACTGAGATTACATGCCAGTGTTGACAACTTGCGGGATTGGACAGATGCCGGTTACTAATCGATCTCAAACTTTCCAAATGGATGTTTTGTCAGACAACCTGATCACATTGTAAATCACCGATTTTATGCATTTGTATGAACGAATCTGTCTATGCAGCTGTCGACAAAGTAAACAGCAAGAACGCAGACTGCTTGCAGAGGGAGGGAGCCAATGACCTGTAACAGCGGCAGTATTGGGTCACAAAGGTCAACGTTTGTCAATGTAGATGAGCTCTGCACGTGACAGGTATGCCGAGGTGTCACAGGTCGTGGATAGGGTAAGGTGGGTGTCTGGCAGCATTATGGTTTGCATTGACCCATGTCCCATCCAGGTATTTTCATTCGAACCCATCCTCTCTTAATTGATCCGGATGATCAAGCAAGCTGTTTATCCGGACAATTTCAATAAAATGGGACATGACTGGATTGTCATCCTTCCCCATCCTCTCCATCCTCGCTATCTCCAGGGTATACGTTCCGCTAAGTCTCCACTATACCCTGGACACATCTACGGCTCGTCTAATAAATGTATTACCTTCCTTGGTTGGCTTTTTATGTAATCAGGTGTTTACGCTGGTTGTAGATTATCCCTGCTTGAACGAACCAATCAGAACTCACTTTCGCTTATTAAATTATCTAACCGATTAAACTTGGCAACACAAAACATGCAGAGGTTCTCTGAAAGGTAGAATGAGCATTACCTTTCTGAGCATATGTTGTTTTAAAGTTTCGAACCTTCTGAGTCGCTCTGCGAGCAAACCTCGCAGTTGCGACCGCTACCTTTGTTGACAATGGCAAGCTCAGTTATATATAATCTTTTATTCCTCCATAGTGAGAACAGAAAGAAAACAGTATTTATGTACTTATGTCAGAATTTTCATGCACATTTGAGCTAATATCACGTTTGTATTTAATCAGCCAAACATGCGAGTGATCATGAGTCACTGGGACACAGCTGATGTATTTTACACACAGAGTTGTAAACTCAGTCAAGTCCTCTTTGATTGGGGGAAAGTCGGTTGTACATGACAGCAAGCACTCAGTCAGGTGGGTTCATGTTGTGAAGTTTTACGCTGAATTCAACTGGTCCAACATTGATTAGGCCTTACCACAGTTCGTCCCGAGTTGCCTGTGTGTATCCTCATACAACTACGGCGTGACTGAGGGGGTGTATCCGGTGGAACTTGTGAAGGCCAGGGTCGTCTGCCAACCGACTGTTCCACTGTGCCACATGATACTGTCTGACTGACGTCTTCACTATTCTCCACTGCTGCTAACGCCCCAAGAAGGATCCTGATTCTAGGAATTTTTCCAAGTGACAATAGAGTAGGTACTTCTTGAGCACCCTGACTACATCAGGCACGACCGATGACGATGAGACGTTGTGTAGGTAGCACATCAACCGTGATACAAACAGTTTGTGAGGTAGATATCTGTGGTTCATGTTCAAGAGACCACCCAGGAAACACAACTTCCGCTGATCTATAACTGCCCCTAGGGGCAACACTCCAAGGAGTCCAAAACAACTATCAGTTCGAGTAGTACGAGGTAGGCCTTGGATTGATGTAATGGCTTGTTTGTAAGATCTTTCCACCATTAAGATCTCAACTTTGGAAAGGTTAGTCCACAACTCCGTGGGTGAAACCCACAGGCTGTCAGTGATCTCACACCGGACCGCAAGGAAATGGCAGCTCGCGTCACATGCTCTATGCTTAACATGTTACTTGACAAGACTATTCCAACATGACAGACTGTATCCTTCCATGGGAGAGGTTGGTCATACAACTTAACTTCAACCTGCTTTAGCTGTTGAGATCTCGGTCGGTATGGAAAAGTCAATATTTCACTCTTGGAGGTTGACAGCACATATCTCCAGTCGCTGCTGTATTCCTCCGAAATCCTCTACATCTCTCTAAGGGCAGAAACCTTTGATGAAATGAGTGCTACATCATCTGCCTGAGTGGGAGAACACACACTTAAGCAGCGATGCCAACCATTACGCTTTTGGCGTAATATTTACGATTTTCATGTCCATTTTACGCTATTACGCTTCACATTAAAAAAATTACGATTTTTTACCAAAAAATCACCGATAGTCTGTTATGCGCAAAATAACAGAGGCGACAGGTTGCTAACACACCACTTGTAGGGAACAAACTGCCAAATCACCGTAATGCTTAAGCAATTGCAGCATCGCATGGCATTCCAGACGATTCCTACATCATGTTAGATAGTAAAAGTCACGTGATGTTTCATATCAAAGTAAGCTGTGTGCACGTGTTCACTGCATCTCAGTACTTCCGGTTCAAGATGTCAAAACGAAAAAGTTTCGACACGGAAGGCAGTGAATCTTCAACAAAGCACAAGAAATAAGTTCAAAAGTTCAGACAGGAGTATAGTAAGGAATGGCCATGTCTGAAACCGTCACGATTAGGTGAAACGCATGTTTTCTGTACATTATGTAAAGTTGACTTTTCAATCTCTCATGGAGGCCATTACGACTGCAAAAGACATGTTGAAACGAAAAGACATACCGATTATGGTACAGTCTATCAAAGTAATAAAAGTTTGTCAACTTTCTTTAAGCAAGAGACAGAAGTTCATTCCGTTACAAATGCTGAAGTGCTCTTTACGCAGTTTTTGGTTGAACACAATCTTCCGATTGCAGCGTCTGACCATGCAACAAAATTATTCAAGAGCATGTTTCCAGATTCGCGAATAGCAAAGGAATACGCATGTGGAAGAAATAAACTACTGCAGTTATGAATACTTTAGCAGAAGATAAAACACAGAAATTGTCAGAACATGTGAAAGTGGGTCCATTTTCAGTTTGTACCGATGGCAGCAATGATGGGACTAGTAGTCAGTTGTACCCAATTGTTGTAAGATACATGTATTTTGATAGTAAGCTTGGCAGAGTTGTGACTGTCTTGTTGTCAGTGCCTGACAGCAATGGGAAATCGAATGGTGAAAACATTTTCAGAATTATGGACACTGAATTGAGTCAGAGAAACATTCCTTGGGAAAATTGTCTTTCATTTGGATCAGATAATGCCTCAGTCATGATGGGAGTCCACAAAGGTGTGTCAAAGTTTGTTTTAGACAAAAATCCAAGTGTTCACATACAAGGCTGTCCTTGTCATTTAATCCACCTAGCTGCACAAAAGGGATCCAAAGCTTTGACTTGCAACATTGAAGAGTTTTTGATAGACTGTTATTTTTATCTTGACAAAAGCTCTAAAAGAAAACATGAAGTGCAAGAACTGCAACAGAAATATGGAATGAAAGTTAAAAGAGTGATAAAGCATGTGTCAACTAGATGGCGGTCACTGGAAGATTGTGTCAAGAGACTTGTAGAACTGTGGGAACCTCTGAAAGAATATTTCATGTCACAACCAGTAGCAAAATCAAAACAGAATAAACCAAAAGACAGTGAAAGTAAGATAACTAAGAATCATAACCTTTCAACAAAGGAAGAAATAAAGCAGCAACACTCAAAGAAAAATGATCATGCTGAAACGGCAAAGGAAACAACTAAATACCAATCAGGATCACAAAAGAATTTGAAGCAAAAGGAGAAAAGTGAAAGTTCTTCCTCTGGACAGGCTGCAAGATCAAAAGTTGAGAAGAAGAAACAAAGTAGAATTGAGACTCTGGAGGAAGGTCATGGTAGTGAGGCAAGGATTACAAGAATATAGGCAGGTTTTCAGGACCCTAGAACCAAACTGTACATGCTCTTTCTGATAAACATTTTGCCCATTTTCAAAAAGCCAATCTGGCTTTACAAATGGAGTCTCCACAAATACATAAAATGAGAAGGATTCTACGAGGAGTGTTAACAGATTTCTATGTGAGATTCTTAACTCCAAACGCTGTGGCAGAAGCTAAGGACATTTTTAGTATTGACATTGAGAATAGAAGAAACCAGAGAAATAAAGAGGAGATAGTTATTGGAGCTGCAGCCAGGACTTGCATCAAAGACCAGACTGAAACAGGAATAAAATCTGAGACAGTAGAAGATTTCTACAGAGAAGTCAGACAGTTTTTTGTGAATTCATGTAACTACATGCTGAAATCGTATCCACTGGAGAAGGACCTTCTTCAGCATGCTGAAGTTTTGGACATTGCATTGAGAACTACTACAGAGTTTCTCTCTTTGGAGTATTTCATCACTAGATTCCCAGTTCTGACCAAATCCTTGCAGGCTGAATCTGGTGATGTCAGTGACAGTTTGGAATCAGAAAATTTCGCACTTATGAAGTAGACAATTTGAATGAGGAGATCCTACAGTCAGAGAGAATTGATGAAGCTTGGAATTTAGTATCATTACTTAAAACCCCACAAGGACAGGTGAAGTACAAATTGTTGCCACAAGTGATGCTGGGTATATGTGTAATACCACACAGCAATGCTGATAGTGAGAGAATTTTCTCTCAAATGAGGAAAAACAAGACTGACTTTAGGACAAATCTCTCTGTAGAAGCACTTTCTTCCATGATGATTTTGAAATCATCCATGGGAGCTGAACAGTTGAAATGCTATGAACGAATCCCAGATAAGAATCTTTTGCAGAAAGCAAAGAAGGCAACATATGTTTCTCTACAGTAATAAAAATAAATGTGAGCTCACTTCACTGTTTTATCATTACACTTCCAACCCCCCAAATTACACTTTTTCATCAACGTCATTACACATGGGATCAAAATAGGGTTGGTATCTCTGACTTAAGTCCATCACAGCAGCACCAAGATTCGACTTAGAGAGTTTCTGGAGCAGGGAGTTTATGTACAGCAGATACAACTTATCTGATGCCCAGCATCATGGGGATGGGCCTAGAACACACTGAGTCAAGGAAAACTTGACACCTCATTCCAGTGTACATGTCAAGAACAGTCCACAAGTAACATTTGATCCCACTCTGGAATAACTTATATTTCAAACCATTGTGACATACCGTGCCAAAGACCTTTGATGTATCCAGGAACACAGCGTGGATATCCCCCTTTCGCTCGTGGTAATGGTGTATCGTCTCTTGCAAGTTGAAAGATGTGTGAAGGGCAGATACGCCTTTTGTTGTGGGTGAGGAAAGGTGTCAGTTTGATTTAGACCGTCCAGTCGAGACAGGAGCACCATTTCAAACACTTTCGGCAACACAGGGGGGCGTGATATGCCACGGTAAGAGTTCGGATCTTTCTTTGATTTATCAACACCTTTGTACTGAGGCACCAGGATGCTCTCACGCCAAGCTGTCGGGATATGTCCAGATTCAAGAATGATGTAGAGTTGCCAAGTGAAACATCGGGGTTCTGCCACCATACTTTAGGTGTTCGTATACGATCTTGTCAGCACCATCAACTTTATTGTTCTTCAGCTTGGCACAGCACGGAATGACTTCCAAATCTGTGAATTTCATTGGTTGTGGGTCACGTTCTTCCTTGCATTTAACACGGATCTCCTCAACTAGGGATTCTATCTGCTTACAGAAGCAAGAATTGAAATTGTCTCGGTCATTGGCAGTATATACACCTTGAAAATGGCTAGCCCAAGCATCACATATGGCTTCTGGGTCAATGTGCACAGTCCCTTGACACAATATCGGGGAAAGTGCCATCCTGATTGACCGCACATGATTCCAAAAGGTTTTTCCCAGGAGACAACTCCACATTCCTCTCGCATGAGTCTCGGTACAGGTGATGGCAGGGACAAGGTGCAGATGACTGGGTTGTGGTCAGACACATTCAAGGGGGCATCGTCTAGGATACGGGCAAATAAAACATCACTCAGGGTCGACTCAGGTAACAAGATATGGTCAATCATAGTGCGTGGTCCATCCTGATAAGAGCAGAAGGTCCAGGTTGAACCTGAACAGAGATCTAGCGTGTTCACTGACGTAAGACCTGACCTTGAATTGTCTCGTTCATTCTCCTTGGTCAGACATTTTCTGTGAATCTATAATGAGCACATTTGACTTTCGTATTTAGATCCCCCATGATAATTACTTCACAGAGTTCTGAGTAGGCAGCATATATGTCATCGACCAGCTTAGACACCTGATTGCATAAAAAGCCAACCAAGGAAGGTAGTACATTTATCGGACTGAGCCGTAGATGCGTCCAGGGTATAGTAGAGACCTATCGGAACGTATAAACTGGAGATATCGAGGATGCACCCTTTCTTGCCTGCTTAATTTCTCTCAGATAGTTACACCTTCTTTTCACAATATCAGATCTCTCACACATTACAAGTTTCTGGCTTGCTACCTTATTGTACTTGTATCCAAATTTGAGCAGTAGTTTGCTTAGCATAAACCTAGAAACATTAATGCCGTGATCCTCTGCAAGGATGTGTTTTAACTTTCTTGTGGACAGGTGTTCATTTCTAGCGAATGATATCTCTGATGACCCTGATGTCAAAAGAATCTAACTTTGGATGCCTACTTTTTTGTACAAGGTTTTGTGTCTTGGTTGTTGGTTTATTTCTCACAATTGTAGCACGATGTTCTTTTTCATGCCAAGAGCAAACGTTGTACGTTTCATATAACACCCTGTAAATCGGTTTGCTACGTTTGCTCTCTCTCTCTTTTCAAAAACACCTTTCTAATTAAACGTGAATAAGCTTTCAAGATGAAAGCTAGTAATAATTAATGTGAATGATCCAAACGGTCTATCACTGTACAGTGAATGTAACTATCATGAGCTGCAGGTGCATCTACCTTTCTGATCCAACACTGCCGCTGTCACAGGTCTTTGGCTCCCTCCCTCTGCAAGCAGTCTGCGTTCTGCTCTGTATTCAACCTGGTTCCCTGGGTCTGTTGTTTATTTTGTTGACAGTTACATACACAGATTCGTTCATACAATTGCATAAAATCCGTGATATACAGTGTGATTAGGTTGTCTGACAAAACATCCACTTGCAAAGTTTGAGATCGATTGGATCATTGGATGAAGAGTTATTTTTTAAAAAACCCGTGTCCACATGCATTTCATGCCCAGATATAGTAGTCTAGATCACTTAGTGGGTGTACCCAGACGGCAAGGTTAAATTGGCACAGCTCCCATTTCCGAAAGCCATGATTACATTCACTGTACTTTTTTGACTTGTCTCGAGTTATTCCCATTCACACCCAGATATATTCTAACCTCACACTGAACCCACCTTACGTTAAGGTTAACATGTATGTATATTAACACAATACTAGTACTCTTACTTAGTATGATCACTTGCTGAAGAGTTAGAGAGAATATTTATTTCTGTTTGACAGGTACATACCATATTCAAGATGGTATGGATCAAAAGCAGATTTACATAGCAAGCAAGTTTTCAATACATTCAATCAGGGACATTAGCCTGCGTGATAAAAATGAAATGTTTCTCAGGCAAGTGACGAGGGCGGTAGGATATTTTTTCAAATTTTTGATAGAAAAAAAGTGACGAGGGAGGAACACATATTTTTTACACTCAGAAATACAGTTTGGAAAGTTTAGCACGTGTTAATGAGTTGTAGATTCAGGCACACTCGTTCTTACTGACACTTATTCTTATAATCGACAAATGGATTATCGGGACGCGACAAAGCCAAAATTATTTTCTTAAAAATAAATAAATAAAATATTGTTACGCGCACAAACATAAGTGTCGCGCCGATGCCCGAGAAACATTTCACTGTTTTTAATTATTTATTTAGCCTTGTAACTGTCCATGTCAATGTTTTTTCAAATCTAAAGTAATGTGTTGCAGTGATCCCAATCCTTTATTTGTTAATTTCTTAACACAGTAGCACAGTGGTTAAAACATTTGCTCTTCACGTCGAAGAAATGGATTCGAATCTCAATATGTACAATGTATAGAGCCCATATCTGGTGTCCCCCTGTCGTGATGTTGCTGAAATATTGTTAAAACGGCGTAAAACCAAACTCACTCACTCACAACAAATAACCAGCCATCTCCCCCTAACGTAAATGCAGGAACCTAATGATTCTTTGTATTTCACTTATGAACGCAAGTTTTCTGTAATAATTGACTCATGTTGCCAGGTTTTGCTTTTACATTTTCACGTTAATGTGGGTAGATCTTTTGCAACAAATAAATCATCTTGGGCTTCCTATCTGGTAGTAAATGATCCACAAGATCCCATGGGAATGTTTTACCACGCCACGTTCCTTTGTTTACCATTGTGAACACTGCCATCAACTGTCTCCAACAGAGGAATACCAATGACTGAGTCATCGACCATGACTTTGACTCTGCAGCACAAGCTTCACCTCACACCGGTGAACGGCAGGAAATACTTCATCGCCTGTTGTTATTGAGACTAATTTGCTTTTCATCGTGTCCATCACAGTAATACATCCATAACATCCAACATTCACAACGTGTCCTAACTGACAGGTCATCGGTTATCCAATCAAATCCTTAAAATGTTGCGACAAGTGAGGTTAGAATGTTAGGCATAGGTCAAATCAGACGTTCATTTCCCGGACATAGGTTATGCATACTAATACATCGTCTTCTCACTCAAACTGACAACCGTCTTCGTAATACTGTGGCCAAAAAAAAATAATATAAGAAAATAGTTGAAAATTGTAACCCATGCGGATTAAATACTGACATGTGGTACATGCACAAACTGCTAAAAAGTGGGTTTGCATCTGGACTAGCTACACAAGGGACGTTTGGTCGACACTTGCTACCATGCAAATGTTATCAGTGTAGTTTAAGGTAGTTAACTGAAAAAAAACTTATTTTGAGAATTATAGTTATTTTGGTCACTTGTTTAACCAATAGTTCTCCTGCATTATTTGATCGGTAAAATTTTGCTTTCACACACATCTCGACGACACGATCATGTATTTCGATTAACATGGCAACAATCATTTGAGATACTTTTTGTGTAGATATGTTACCTCTTTCCAAGCACAAGTAATTACGGATTACGTATGTTCTTATTCGTATAAAGACAACACTATCAACTACATTGTATCCAGGCGGACCTTCAACCCACAATCCAAGTTGTCGACGTCGTCATTAAAACAGTCCTTAAGAGAGAGCGCCATGCATGCCATGGTTCTCTGCTATAACTGATAAAAGAACCTCCCAGGGAACTGGCGGAATGTACTTAATGTACAATAAGGCCAAAGTGTTTTTATTACATGCTATACGAATCTCCGACCGTAAATTTTCGCTAAAGTGGAAGAATATTTCATAAATAAAAATAAAATCTCCTTCATCGAAATTGAGTTTCTGTTTCGAATTAAGCATTGTTGCAAAACCAAAAGTGTAATATTCTAACAAACACAATGGCCGGAATAACGTTACCCGGTGAAAATGCTGTTTTTTTAAAACGCTGTGATAGAAGGAAATTATAACAAGTGAATGGCGGATGGCAAAAACTCTGTGATAGAAGGAAATTATAACAAGTGAATGGCGGATGGCAAAAACCCTGTGATAGAGGGAAGTAATAACAAGTGAATGGCGGATGGCAAAAACCCTGTGATAGAAGGAAATTACAACAAGTGAATGGCGGATGGCAAAAACTCTGTGATAGAAGGAAATTACAACAAGTGAATGGCGGACGGCAAAAACTCTGTGATAGAAGGAAATTACAACAAGTGAATGGCGGACGGCAAAAACTCTGTGATAGAAGGAAATTATAACAAGTGAATGGCGGACGGCAAAAACCCTGTGATAGAAGGAAATTATAACAAGTGAATGGCGGATGGCAAAAACTCTGTGATAGAAGGAAATTATAACAAGTGAATGGCGGATGGCAAAAACTCTGTGATAGAAGGAAATTATAACAAGTGAATGGCGGATGGGAAAAACTCTGTGATAGAAGGAAATTCTAACAAGTGAATGGCGGACGGCAAAAACCCTGTGATAGAGGGTAGTAATAACAAGTGAATGGCGGATGGCAAAAACCCCGTGATAGAGGGAAATTATAACAAGTGAATGGCGGATGGTAAAAACCCTGTGATAGAAGGAAATTATAACAAGTGAATGGCGGATGGCAAAAACTCTGTGATAGAGGGTAGTAATAACAAGTGAATGGCGGATGGCAAAAACTCTGTGATAGAAGGAAATTACAACAAGTGAATGGCGGATGGTAAAACTCTGTGATAGAGGGTAGTAATAACAAGTGAATGGCGGATGGCAAAAACTCTGTGATAGAAGGAAATTATAACAAGTGAATGGCGGATGGCAAAAACTCTGTGATAGAGGGTAGTAATAACAAGTGAATGGCGGATGGCAAAAACTCTGTGATAGAAGGAAATTCTAACAAGTGAATGGCGGACGGCAGAAACCCTGTGATAGAGGGAAGTAATAACATGTGAATGACGGACGGCATATTCTATTGTTTCAAAACAGCCTACTTGTGGTGAAAGCCATAGAAGGAAAAACAGTGTGAAATAGCATTTCTGTTTATTTTTTTACCAACTTCCAACAGAAATATTACTGTAAAAGCCCTTAAACCAGGTCATAAAAACGTGTGGCCTAAATGCTAATTATGAAAACAGTCATGTGTATCTCTAGTTGAGCTAGTCCTGACCTTCAAAATAATTAATTCATCTGATTTCAAACATATGCGATTTTCCAGAAAGTCACACATTCTGCAGTATTTGAAGGAACATATGTTATCTTTGGGATTACACGTTTTAGTAAAGTACAAATTCTAGGACTCTCTTAGTTGAGTCTAAGAAAGTGTAACCACAAGCATAACATATGTTACATTTGGCCACTTTCTAAATGGCATTGTGTATACTCATATACCAGTTGAAGGAAGGCTAAGTTTTAACATAGCAGAGTTATTTCCCTTCTCGTCGTGTGATATAAATATAAATTAAGCTATTTTACTTATAATTCGCATGAAAGTGAAAAGGGTATTCGCAGTTACATGTGTGCATTTATAATCTTCCTATATCATTTGCAGAATAATGTCTGTCAAATTTAATGCGACATTTGGTGTCTTTTATAGTGAGTAAAAATTAACACACTAAACTGGACACTACCAACATGACAGACTTTTTATTCAGTTGAAAGAGTATTTTTCTGCAATATCTGATTCTTCATATTTCACTTCTTTGAATGTGGTCATTCTGCAGTTGTTCAACTTTGCAATCCGAGGTGCTTGAAGAGTGCACGCATCGACTGGTCAACGAGATTATTTATAGGCAGGCGGAAACAGTCGAATCGAATCGAAACGAGGCTGAAGTTTAAAATGGCAGATTTCGACAACGAAGGATATTCTGAAAGAGATCAGGATGTTAAATCCGATCGCCAAAGGTGAGTTGAGGATAGAAATTTAGCCAAGATATCTGCCACTTTTGTATGTATATTTAACATATATATGTACCGCTAAACATGCTAAATTACGTGCACGAAAACTGGGGCAGTGGTCATCCACGCTGAATTCACCATTGCGAAGCCGGTGTGACAAGAAATGTTTCCTTGCTTTTGGATACTGTGGCAATAGATGAAACAATTAGTTTAGTTACTTGGGACCAATTCACGCTGCATTGGCAGTTCGGTAAGAGTTCCGCCCGTACCCCCCTCCCAAAACATTAACTTACGAACTGTCACTCAAATTAATCACTAGTTATACCATCAATAATGTGTGTAAGGCATGAAAAACAATATATGACTTGCAATAACTGCCGTTCCCGTACTCAGCCTCGGGAATCGAACGGGTGTCCACATCTGTTGAGGTCAGCGTAACAACATCGCCATATGTAAGCTATTTTCCATACAACTTATGAATACTGAAGAAAAGTACAACGTACCTCTACTGGCCTCCCCAGTAAACGGAGCCAGTGTCCTCTGCAATGTTTCTCGGCACTACAGCGATACATATACTCGGCTACATGTAGAGCAAAGTAGTGTCGCCGAGTGTGTGTTGTCGGTAGTTGCCTTTTGATGCACCACCACCGGTTTTCGATCAGGTTTGTACAGACAACGTTATTGGGATTTGGCACTAAATACAAATAATCCATTATGGAAATGGCGGATTATTTGCAAATCATTCGCGTGCATATACTATACTGCATGCACTTACCTTAAAAGTTCTCTAAATGGTTGACTGTACTACGGGTATAACCCAGGTCAGACAGTCAGTTGTAAGCCTTCCAACAGTCCGTAATAATATCACTACCCCCTACTTTCCAACAGATAACATCAAGTCATGTCCGTCGGTCGCGCGTCTCTACAGGAACAAGAAAGAAATGCCTAGTCTCCCTACAAATACCACCCAAAACCATCTGACCCTCTACCATCCTACTTCTGTGATACTTACGTTTCCCAAACTTATTTCCGTCAATTTCCACCGTCAAGCCAACCCCCTCGATTCTGTCCGAACCATTCTTTTCAACCATCGCAAAGCATACCTCTCTACAATACATGAAATAGTCCGATATGTGTTTCTCTTGAGGTTTCTAGGACTTTCCCATCACCATCACAATCAATACTTGTTTCTCTGATTGTGTCTGCATGTGACATTTTATGAGCAAAGCAGTAGGTGAGCAAAACGGTTTTTATCAGTGACAAATTCGAGGCAGAGAACCACAGTTAGGACAAGTTGCTTGGGCTGGTAACACCCCGTACCGCTGGCAAAAAGAAACAGTGTTCTCGGTGCTACCTACATGTGAAAGTAGACAGAAAAGATTCGTGGGAGGGGTGTGTGTAGCATTGTCCAGAACGTGTAACAACCCAAGGTGCTGGGAAGACGTTACGAAAGGGTGTGGGGTGAGACTGCATTGACAAGTGAAGGTATGGGAGAGCGTGGAGGTGAGACAGACTGGAAGGGGTCTGCAGGATTTACACTGCACTTACGGGGGCGGCTCGTTTCAGATGGTTTAGCGAACGGGACTGTTTAATAATGCGTTTAGGGCGTGCTTGAAGGAGACGGCGTACTCAGGTTTGCAGGAGATATGGGAGCAGTGGTCGTACTATTACTGCTGGTGTTCATATTTTGAGTAAGTAAGAAAGATACACCTGTGCTGAACACTGAAGAATTACCGGGCTGACTGTCACTCGTTCGTCGCTCAGTTGATGGGTCACTGACGCTTGATGAACCCGGTGAGTCCTCGTTCAAGTCGTCAATCGCTCTCTGACCTGGGTCGATGTCACCACCTGATAACGGAGGAAAGAAATACAACAGTGGATCTGGTGAACAAGAGGGCTCACGATCTCGTACTACGTAAGGGGGAATATCTAAACTAGAGTATGACGACATGGCTTCTAATTTTTATCTTTCTCTTACACCGGGAATGTGTACCACGCCCAGCTTGGGTCTCGCATGGGAATGACAACAAGGTGTATATTTTACTCAAAAAGGATTAAATCATGGGACGACATTACATACAAGCAACTCGTAACAAAATCATCATATGCACGGGAAAAGCACAACAGGTGGTGTCTAGATCTCATTCAAATTTCACACTTACCAACAGCGTACGACATCACAATTCCTTTACTACAATTAGTTGTTAAGCCACTATTACCTCCATATGTCAACACGGTAACGAAAAAAAAGTTCACGGAGAACGGGATTCGATCACATGAACTCGCCACCCTCATGTCATAGTGTGTGTCCACTGTACCTCGGAACCACCGAGACTTCTGAAATGTACTCGTCAATTAACACAATACAAACCACGCGGAAGCCAAAAAACTAGCGTCTAAATACAATAAGTTCAGCTCTGTCGGTCACCAGTCTCACTAGCACTGAGGTAACATGGAGGACTCTCGACCATACGACCCGGGTTCGGTTCCCAGAAGCGACGTCGTTTCTTTCAGACTTAGTTAGATTCTTAGAGAAGTTAGATTAGTTAGTTATGTAGTTCACTTGAATGCTTACACCACTAACATTGGACGTATGAAAGTAGTATGATAATTCACAGGAAGTTGCCGGTGACAAGAAGAGACGGGCGGAGCAAAGACAGAGCTATATTTATCTCCTGGGGAATGAATTTTATTCTTTACCGCGATCTGATAGAGTTTTCTCCTTTCGTGAATGTAAATCAGCTCTGTTCTAATAACATTGTCTAATGGCTTTTGCTGAAACACTATCACGGTTAAAATAATAATTTTTTCACAGATCTGTTGATTAAATGTCATGTTAATGGGATTTTGCAATAAAATAGGCATCATAAGTTCAGAAGTTCATGTATGATTACTGATATGTGAAGTACTCTGATGCAACGAGATCGCAGGCTATTCAATTCAATAACAAGTTCAAACATCTCTACTTAATATTAGTCTTCAACAGCCCCGTGAAGGTCCCGGGGTAGAATAGGCCTTCAGCAACCCATGCTTGCCATAAAAGGCGACTCAGCTTGTCGTAAGAGGCGACTAACGGGATCGGGTGGTCAGACTCGCTGACTTGGTTGGCACATGTCATCGGTTCCCAATTGCGCAGATCGATTCTCATGTTGCTGATCACTGGATTGTCTGGTCCAGACTCGATTATTTACAGACTGCTGCCATATAGCTGGAATATTGCTGAGTGCGGCGTAAAACTAAACTCACTCACTCACTAGTCTTCAACATATAGGAGCCAAAATAAGACTATATCCATGCTTCATAAACTCTAAAATATGATAAGAACACATAAGAAATAGCAAAATTACCAGAACATGAGTAAAAAATTGAACCCCTACTCACTCAGCTCCCCCACCCCCCACCCCCTTTAAAACCAGCCAACTTCCCAGTGTATCGATCTGCAAATGTTCCCCAAACCATTTACTTTCACATCAACAATGTCACTAGTATCGTAAAAAAAATTATTTTTAATGAAAAGCAGTGTTGTGCTGAGGGGCAGTTACAGGAATTTTGTACATCTGCTCTGTAGCATTACTGCGCTGTCTCGCTTGGCTGCAGTCATTCATAATTTCTAGTACATCTGAAACATGTTAGGGTTTGGGGTTAGAGTTGGGCACCCTTTTCTATCTGTTGTGTCCTCAGTTGTATGCTGTAGTGTGGTGAGAGGCATTAACAGAAAAGAGGTGATCAACATGTCACTTCTTTATTTTTGAACTTCCAGAACAGCATACCAAGGGAGATAATCTGTAACAGAGCTCAGAAAGCCCATGTCACTACATGATCCTTGTGGTTAGGGTTGGGCACCCTTTATGATCCTTGGGGTTAAAGTTTATCACCCTTTATGATCGTTAGGGTTAGGGTTTAAAGTTAGTATTGGGCACCCTTTATGATCTTTAGGTTTATGGTTAGCTTACCTTTGGACTGATTAATCCCAGTGTAGATATTTTTCTTTGAAACATGTGTCGTCCCACCATGACGTATCAGTGTAGCTTGGTTTCCAAAAGGAAACTGCTGACCTGATTTTCTGACTATTTGAGTTTGGTGAAGGTAAGATCAATCTGTAGCTTCACCATCTGCTGGGTGCCAAAAACTGAAGCCAGTAAGATGCTGTGATGTCGAGATCAATTTTAGCGGCAGATATGTGGTTGATATAGGTTGAATTCTTATTCAAAATGGTGGAACCCGGCTTGGCACTTTAGAAAAGAGGTTTTCATATAGGGGGTTGAAACACAATTGTAAGCTTGATTGGACTCATTTGGAGTTTTGAGATATACTATAATGCAAGTGTAATGTGGCATTGTTCAAGGGAGGGTTGCTTAGCCTCCGCATATAGACTGTCTACCGGAGAGGTCCTAAAGGTTCACTTGGGGTTGAAGCATGACCTTGATGAAGTACTTAATGGCTTTTGGAGTCTTGTATTCTTAGAAAGAATTTTTTTTTCTCTGAACTGGCAAATAATTTTTATATTGCTTTCTTCCCAATTCCAGTCTGCGACGGTCTAGGTCAAGGTCACCAGTCAGGCGGTCCCGGTCACGTTCACCAAGACGAGACCGTGATAGGGACCGTGAAAGGCGTCGTCCAGTCAACCTTATCTCGAAGAGAGTCATCATTAGTAATATTCCGTACGAGATGAAATGGCAGGATATCAAGGACTTGTTCAGAAAGGAAGGTCAGTGCCAGAAATTACTCTGTAACAAGAATTATATCTCAGCTGATTGAGATTATGGCTAGTTAATTCATCATATAATATTTGATATTGAAACTTAGTTTACCATTTATATGTTCAACTTGGATCAGGAGAGCATTTCTCCTGAAATCTAGACATAGATGAATTTATGACTAAAGTACCGTCAGAAATAGAAAAATACTGTTTTTAGGCTCCTACTCTGTATCTCTAAAATTTACACAACTGCAAATAGGATATGTCAAAATAGCCCTCGGACTAACTGGGCATGCAGTGGGATGTGTAATAAGATATCCAGAAAAGCATGTTTACTCATGAAATCGGGCAAAATTAGAACTAGCTGCTAAAAGCAATAGATCAGACTATAGATGTCAATAAGGTTGCTCAGCCAGTTGTGACAACGGACCATGGCATGCACCTGGCATGCGATGCATGCATTGCCTACTGGCACAAGGGGCCATCACAAAGATATTGTTTGCTTTTTATCCCCCCGGCATGTAATGCGGGGGGATATAGTCGATGCCTCGTCTGTCCGTCCACTGTCCGTCCGTCCGTCCATGATCATTTTGTTTCCGGAGCATAACTCAGAAACCGTGCAATATTTTTAGACCAAACTTGATAAATATAATAATCTCAGCCTATGGTTGTGCCTTTCGCTATTTACAGATTTTTGGCATTTATATTTTTTTTGTTTTTCCATGTAACATTTTGGTGTTAGTCTTATGGTGGGGTGGGCTTTGTTTCCGGAGCAGAACTCAAGAACCGTTCAGTATTTTTCTGCAAAACTTGGGTGATATATCAGTCGGAAGTTGAAGTGGTGCCTTTTGCTATGTACAGGTTTTTGTGAGATATTATTTTCTCGGTTTCCATGGAAACGTTTCAGATTTGGTCTCAAAATGGAGGGATGGGCTTTGTTTCATGAGCAGAACTCCAAAACCATTCGATATTTTTCTGCAAAACTTGGTAGATATATCAATCGGAACCTAAAGTCATGCTTTTGCTATTTCCAGGTTTTGGTGATTTATTATTTTCTCAGATTCCATGGAAATGTTTTTGACTTAGTCTCAAAAGTGAGAGGTGTGTTTGGTTTCCGGAGCAGAACTCAAAAACTTCTTAATATCTGTCAGCAAAACTTGGCAGATATGTGTTGCAGACCCCAAAGTGGTGCATTTAGCTATTTACAGGTTTTTGTGATATATTATTTTCGCGGTTTCCATGGAAACGTTTCAGACTTAGTCTCAAAATGGAGGGATGAGCTTCGTTTCCGGAACAGAACTCAAAACTCATTCAATATTTTTCTGCAAAACATGTTAGCTATATCAGTCAGAACGTATAGTGTTGCCTTTTGCTATGTTCAGGATCTTGTGATATATTATTTTCTCATTTTCCATGGAAACGTTTCAGAGTTAGTCTGAAATGTGAGAGGTGTGTTTCGTTTCCCGGAGCAAAACTAAAAAACTTCTTAATATCTGTCAGTAAAACTTGGCAGATATGTGTGGCAGACCCCAAATTTATTATTTTCTTGGTTTCCATGCTAATGTTTTGGACTTCGTTCCCAGAGCACAATTCGATACCCATTTCATGTCTTTCAACAGATCTTGACAGATATATGAGACAGATCTTGAAATTGTGACTTTGCTGATTACAGATATATGGCATTTATAATTTTCATGAATTCCATGGAAACAATTCAAACTTAGTCTAAGAAAAACAATAAGTAATTGTCAGATGATTTGTCCTTTTAAACATGTGGGGGCTTGGGGAAATGTGTCGTCTTCTGATGTTCATGTGTGTTGAACAAGTCTCATCTATTGATTAACAGCATGATGATCGACAGCACTGTATATTATTTGCAGACTGTTATGACACACCATGCACTTCCACAGTTAATTCCCCTAAGGGAGTGAGTTTAGTTTTATGCCTCACTCAGCAGTATTCCAGCAATATGGCAGAGGTCTGTATATAATTGGGTCTGGACAGACAATCCAGTCATCAACAACATGAGCAGCAATCTGCGCAATTGGGAACTGATGACATGTCAACCAAGTCAGCGAGTCTGACCACCCGATCCCGTTAGTCGCCTCTTATGACAAGCATGGCCGCCTATTATGGCAAGTATGGGTTGCTGAAGGCCTATTTCTACCCCGGGACCGGTTTTTTTTATTTCTGACAGTACTTTAACATATCTTGTGGCCATTTGGTTTATTAGTCAATAAATATCTCCATGTTATGCTTGAAATTAATTCTTTTCAGTTGGAGAAGTTGCATATGTAGAACTTTTTGAGTTACCTGATGGGAGACCCAAAGGAGTGGGGTAAGTGTTCTTGTTACAGTCATGCAGTAGTAATATCTGATGAACAACCTGTCTAATTTATTATCTTGCTGGGATGCAAAAGTCTCTTCTTGAAATGGTGCTTTGCTTTCAAACAATATCCTTTGTAAGTAATTTATTATCTATTTAAGTAAGTAATATATGTGACGCAGAGCATGGAAGTCAAGGGGATCCATCTCATACTACTTTTGTTATTATTGAATCAATGTTACACATGTACGTGCAGGTAACATTGGTAACATTCTGTTTTCCAGTGTAGTGGAATTCAAAGACAAGGAAATAGCTAGGAAAGCTATTGAAACCATGCACAAATACAAGCTGAAGGACAGATTTATGGTTGTGCGTGAGGTTTGTATTCTGTTTCACAAATTTCTCCTTTATAGTTTCATACACACTAGTTTGTCCATTTTACATATGATCATTTTGCAGTTCCATTAAAACCATAACTGTGGGTTCTTGATTGATACTGCCAATCAAATTTATCTTTTAAGGCAAGTTTTCCTGTACTCAGTCTGTATTTACCTATGTACATTTTCAGCAAGTTTTGGGGGCATTTTGGGTAGGCTAGTAGTTAAAGCGGTTTCTCACCTCATTTAAGACTCGGGTTCTGTTCCCCACATTGGTACTATGCAGAGCCTATTTCTGGTGTTTTCTGAATCAATGTTGCTCATAGTGGCATGAAACATAATTCAAAACTGTTTCTGGACACAGTTATTGTTTGCCGGAGTGATTAATTTTAAAGATATATGTCAAAGATTCATGTTTACTTTATTTTTCAGGAACGTGAAAGTGACATGAGGATGCAAGGAGGCATGGGTGGTGGTGGAGGAATGGGTGGTGGAGGAGGCATGGGAGGGAGAATAGGAGGAGGAATGGGTATGGGCGGGGGTGGTGGTGGTGGTGGGGGAGGTGGCATGGGAATGGGAGGAGGAATGGGTGGGGGGATGATGGGAAACATGGGAGGTGGCAGCATGATGCCTCATGGAATAGACAACCAGACTCTTCAACAATTAGGAATTGAGGGTCCCGTCACCAACACAGTCTTTGTTGCCAATGTAAGTGGACATTTGTTAGATTACTTAGAAAGTTGTCTGTCCATATTTTCACCTAGAAATGGATGCCTCAGGGAACAGAATACATGAAATGAATGAAGCATAGACTTGCATATTAATGCCTAATTTTTCTGAGGTGACCTTTTGTTGTGTTATTGTAAATGTTATATCATTAGGTTGATTTATTTAGAAATAGAGAAGAATTGGTGTATATAGTGTAAATT
The DNA here is from genome assembly GCF_037392515.1 of Haliotis asinina. Classification (NCBI taxonomy): domain Eukaryota; kingdom Metazoa; phylum Mollusca; class Gastropoda; order Lepetellida; family Haliotidae; genus Haliotis; species Haliotis asinina. The sequence goes on from NC_090282.1 coordinate 5,119,599, forward strand.
TTCATGTCTAACCAGACTAATTACTGTATATTTTGGTAGCTTGACTACAAGGTGACCTGGAGGAAGTTAAAGGATGTGTTCAAACTCGCTGGTAATGTGCTGAAAGCTGAAATAAAAACTGACAAAGAGGGCAAGAGCCGTGGCTTGGGGACTGTGGAGTTTGAGATGCCCCTTGAAGCTGTACAGGCAATTTGTATCCTTCACACTGGAATATTGTTTTTGTCAATATGAAAAGCTGACTGTTCTTGTGGATGGATAACATGCTGGTATTGATGTCAGTATCAGGGGCAACCTGGGACTCTTGATGTCACTATTTCAATGAAAGTGCTGTCATGGAAAGTTTGGTCCCTGGAAGATAGAAGTAGGCTTGGTTGTACTGTCACAAGACATGGATGTTATGACAAAGTCACATACTGCTCTTGTGTTTTGAGGATAGTGACCATTATTTTACAGCTACTTCAACATGTACTGTTTTGTTTTTTTTCATCTCAGTATGTTTTTCATTGTAGTGGGTTTTTGGTAAATGTGCTCATAGAGAATTGAATTGGTATTGATGAAAATGTGGACAGCTTCTGCATGACTTTTATCAGATTATCTTTGTGCACTATCAAAACTTAATATTGTTAAATTCAGTTATGTTTAACTTACTGATGATTTTAAGTTTAATTTTTTCTCTTAACAATGTGAGCTATGTTTAATGGTCAAACATTGTATGAACGCAACATGGTGGTACGGATGGATAAAGCGAAAGAAGATCAGCCTCCACCAATGCCAAAACTTCCACGTAAGTTCCTGCCATTCAGATCTAGCATCATTGTAAATCCCCTTTTATTGTTCCCTGTGTAAACATATATAATCTTTTAGAACATTTGGATGAAAGTGTGGGAATATGAATTACCTGATTTTGATAAAGCAATTTGTTCAGTGGGAAACTATTTTCTGTTGCAGCTGGTTTGAAGTCAATTGGTATGGGTCTTGGAGCTGGTGGAATGCCATTGCATAATAATCAACAGATGTCCAGTAAGTCTCTTTTAGACGTGATGTTTTTTTGTACGTTTAATATTTGGTGATATATGTTGCACAAAATAATGGTCCCGTACATTTTCTTTTTATGGTGAAGCTCATGGGGTTATAAGGACCGCAGCTTCCCCAAATGTGGTCATTTGGCACCTGGTAATGTAGACCACAGACTTTGTGTATCCTCCTGATAAGTGTAAATTGACACAACTTCCAAGGCCACCAAAAGCTATGAATACGCAATGCCATATACGTTTGTCAAGAGGGGTACAAAGTCTGTGGCCTAGACTACCAGTTGTTTCTTTCTTTAAGATGTTGGATAGTTTGTGTATCCAGTGAGCATCCTTGTTCATCATCATGCTTGCTGTGTTTCAGACATGGGAGGAATGGGCAACATGGGAGGTGGCATGGGGATGGGAGGTGGTATGGGTAGTGGTATGACAGGAGGAATGGGTGGTGGGATGGGCACAGGTATGGGGGCTCAGTCTCTGGGAGGTGGCAATATGGGAGGTGGTATGGGTGGTGGAGGTATGGGCAACATGGGGACAAGCATGGGTGGTCTTGGTAACATGGGTTCCATGGGAGGTCTTGACATGAACAGTGGGATGGGAGGTATGGGGGGCAATATGGGAACAATGTCAGGAGGTAGCATGGGAATGGGAACAGGTATGGGGAACACAATGGGAACAGGATCCATGGGAATGGGCACTGGCATGGGCAACTTTGGCATGGGATCAGGCATGTCGGATAATTTTAGCGGAATGGGGAACAATAAAATGGGATCTTCAAGTGGAATGGGTGACTCGTTCAACAGTTCAATGGGTATGACTGGATCAATGTCTAACATGAGCGGAATGTCGGGCAGCAACATGATGGGTGGGAGCAGCATGGGTGGCAACTGGGGCTCCAACTCTTCCAACATGGGAGGTAGCAGTATGGGATCAGGATACAGTGACCGAGGGGACAAGTCCCGCTCAACTAGACCAGATGCCTGCACAGTCATCGTAAAGAATGTGAGTATATGGACATTGTCTTGCATGTTCTCCTTCCCAAAACTTATGGGCTTTGGAGACTCACACACATGAAATGAACAGAAGAGGAAGACAACTGCATACAGCTGAAGTTCAGTGTCCCTAACTTATGCTGAATAGATAACCTTTGATTTATTTATTTCAGCTTCCATACTCATTTTCATGGCAAGCTCTGAGACAGAAGTTCAAGGGTATTGGTAAGAAACGTTCTGTTGTTATTATTATTGATGTTGTGTAATCATTAAAGTATTTAAAATGGTTAAGTAATTCAGTATTGTTTGAAACAATAAAGCCCCAAAATGAGGACTACTTTTATGGACATAAGTCTTTATTCTGTCTAGGTGATGTTTCGACATAGATGCTGATGTTTTTGTCATTCAAATGATCATTTATTGTAAACAAAAAGTCACTGTGTTCTGCCATCTGATTGGTTGAAAAACATGATCAGATGGTATTGGATTCCCGGAAACTGCAAGACTATTCGCTGCATATTGACATGTAGCAACAGCGCAAACAATTGTTTTGTTGCGTCATTAACAGTGGTGACATCATTCAAATCACATTGTGATGTAAAGTCAGAATGACGTCACAAATGAGTGGCTCCAGATGCTACCATGGGAACCGGCTGTTTTCAATGTCGATAAACATCACGTGTTAGCCAATTTCATTAAATTGCCCAACATGTGATGTTTATCTGATAATTGAAACACTGCATATACAGAATAAAGAAGTTGTATATCCATACACTGTAAACCAAAAGTTACTGTGTTCTGTAATCTGATTGGTTGAAAAACATGATTAAATGGTATTAGATTCCTGGAAACTGAAAGACTATTCACCGCGTATTGACACGTAAACAATTGTTTTGTAGTGTCATCAACAGTGGTGACGTCATTCAAATCATATTGTGACGTAAAGTTAGAATGACGTCACAAATGAGCAACTCCAGATGCTACCATGAGAACCAGCTGAAACGGCCAGCTGATGACACTTCACTGCTGTGTCCGTATTCGATGTAAACGAGTGCAGACACTAAATCTCCTTTGGTTTACTTTTGTGTTTACAATGTCGATAAACATTATGTGTTGGCCAATTTCCGGGTGTTATTGAGTATTTGAAGCACGGGAATATTTCATTTGAAACCTCCGGCTGACGCCGTCGGTTCCAAATGCATTCCCGTGCTTCAAATACTCAATAACACCCGGAAATTGGCCAACACATGATGTTTATCTCCTAAATAGTCTTCATTCTTCATCTACCCACCTCTAGAATGCCAAAGAAAACAATAATGCTGCTCAGTGCTCTGTCGTAGACGTTTCTGAAGAAATAAGTTTATTTGTTTGTAGGTGATGTGAAGTTTGCAGAGATTGAGAAGGAAAATGGTCGATCAACTGGAGTGGGTCTTGTTCGGTTTGGCAATGCAGATGATGCACAGAGAGCTATCTGTATCCTTGGAAGTGTGCTTTTGTATGCATATAGTAGCACTATATGACACCTTGTAGAGCTGTATACCTTGTCTCAAATTGATTTCAGTTTACTTGTTACGTGTATTTTGAAAGTGTCAGTTGTCATTCCTTGACCCTCTTTCTAGCAACCATGAACCGAACAGACTGTGACGGCCGTGAAATGTGTGTGCGTCTCTACCAGGGCTAATATGTGAGCCTGAATCACATGTACGTACCCCATGGGTCATGTGACATCAACATTGATAAAACAGTTCATCGGCGTATTGCTGCACATTCTTTCTTTTGGGCTCAATTTCTTTGTTCAAAGTTACGTTTCACAAACAGAAGAGACATTGGTCATTGTTTTTGAAGTAAGGTATTGCTGTACTCATTTAGTGTGTAGTTCTTCAGTCTTGACTCATTGTTAGTTATGTGCAGTGAATGTGATGATTAGGATCAGGATTTGATACTAACTTCAGTCACTCTGTATTTTCATAAGTCTAATATTTTTTATTCCATCATTTGTAATTACATTAGTGGTTATTATTATCAGGATCAAGGTTTGATACTAATTTCAGTGACTCTATATTTTCATACATCTTATGTTTTTATTATGTCATTAGTAATTACATCAGTGGTTTTTATGAAACAATGTATTGTCATTAGGGATTAATAAATAATTTGAAAGGATTAGTGAATTCAACTTTTATTGTGGAAGTCGCTTCCATTGCATGGTTATCGGCATGGGGTTTAATCAGTATGGATTCCAGTTAACAGGGTATTTGTTATTGACACTGGAAGGGGCGTGGTTGATGAAGAACAATTTTCTGGCAATAAAACTCTGATCATTGTGGGTCTCTTTCATAACTAAATTGATCCAAGTCTTGAAAGCGAGTGTTGTGTGTTCCTTCGCATTTTGTAATACAGGAAAATGGATGTGAAGCTAGTTCATTTTCCTGAGTTGCTTAGCTCTCAAGACTATTTTTGACTCAAAAAGTGGTGGTTTGACAAATTTTCAAATTTTGTTACATGTTGTTTGGGTGACTGATCATTGGCTGCTTCTGTTTGGGACTGCTGGAGATTCTGGATGTACTTTCAGTGGGATGTGTGGTCAAGTATGCCATGAATAGTCAGTCCACTCTGCCTGAACCGTGGCCTAAGAATGTCTTCATTGCTGAGAAAGTTGTTCAGTTAAGGGGAAGGGATTATTTCTTAGTTTGAGAGAACTGTTTTGTACCTAGTTATTGAATGCTGTTCTTTAACATATCTATGTTACCATGCAGAGAAGATTGAAAGATTGTAGCAGTAGTTTGTGATGGGTTTCATTGTGCAAGTAGATATACTCATAATGAACTGACATTAGTTTTATGAATAGTAGAAAGACACTCAAGATTGTCAGATGTCAATTCTCGTCACAGTCAGTATAGAGACTGCTTCAGATGAAGTTGTTTTTTGCTTGAAAATGTTATTCACTGACCCATTGAGAACTGAGAAAGGGTATTTACAGTAGTTATTTTTGTATCCTGTCTACAGAGACCAAGAACAGAAGCAACTAGCAAGTGGCTATATATTTTGTGAGGAATAATGTGTGTGTTTTACTTTCTTTTCATATTGCAAGTTACTATGTACATGTTGAATGAGGCACCAATCCACAGACCAATAGGTGTCCATTTTGGTGGAATTTTCATTTCTCAAAACAATAACCAGTTGTGACACTTTTGTGATGAACAGTACCATTTGTGTATTGAAAGTGTTCACTGTTCCTTGAGGAACAACACTTGGAAGAGGTGTGTTCACTATTCCTTGAGGAACAACACTTGGAAGAGGTGTTTACAAATGTCAGTGGTTGATCATTTGCCAGTTAATATGGATTTGGTCATATGCTGTCAGACAGTTTACATGCTTTTCAACATAGAATTGATTGTACAACGGTTGGATGTTACTGTCTTCCTCTGGTGGTAGAGTAAGTATTTCTTGGTGAGGACAACTTGTTCCTTGCTGTGTGTCATGTTTTTTGTCATGTGTTATCAGCTTAAACATAATAGATGCTCAACTGTCAAATGTTTGACAGTTGCAAGGTTTTCAGAAATTTATTGCTATTTTGTCCTCCATGTCAATTTCACAGATAAATGAGGTAAATGCAATGCTGATGTTGTGTAACACTTTTGCTGAGTATCATTGTGTGGGATTTTGACATGAGAGAAGCAGTATTTTAACACCGTTATCAGCTGTTGTATAGTAACATCTAGAATATCTTGGCTTGGCCTCCTGCAGTAGATGTTGTGTGTGTCTTTGACATTATATAAAATAGAGGCTGGGTAGACACCTGATTCGAGGGAGATTACTTGGTAGACAGCTCATTCAAGGGAGATTACTTGGTAGACAGCTCATTCGAGGGAAGGTTTCCCTTGCACCATGTGATTGTGGAATCTTGAGGCCGACGTCAACATCGGAGGAGTTGTTTTCCAAGTTACAGGCAAATGTGTTGATTTCATTTTCTTCATTGCTTTGTTCGTAAATATTTTGGTCACTGCATCAGTTGTTATAATGCTTGCACATTGTAACCTCCCTCTGTTGCATCTGAATTGGAGGTAATCATTGGGTTGTTTCTGTCAATTGTTCTCCTTTCCATGTGAAGGACATATGTTATCTTGTGCAAGCCATTCCACAATTCCTAATACTTTTAACTTGGATTTTGATAATAAAAAACATTTGTCATTTCACCTTGTAATTTGTAAAGTGAAATTTCAAATTAAATATAAAATATGATAAATACTTTTTTAAATTAGTTTAATCATGTGTATGATGTATCCTTTTCTGAAAGTTCATGTGTAAATCATGTTTTTCACACTTGCAGGTGAGTACATGATGGTGACTTTTGTCCTGACTATGGAAAGTGTCGCTATGGGAACAGGCTCTGTCCAGGTGAGATTGTCTGGAAGGTGTATAACAGCCATTACAAACTCTGTTTCTAATTGAGTGAGACATGTCATCTTTGTCTTTGTCCTCTCATTATACAGCCATTTAAAGCTTATCACATCTGAAACAGTTTCCATGGTTACTTTGGTCACACATTCTTGAGCCGTGTCATGAGTTGGCTGCATTGTATATTTGTGACTAGAAATTTCATGACAGTGAATCATTATTTGACGGAACTTTGTAAGACTATTATTGTGCACACTTGTAGGGTGGAAGGGTGTAAACACAAAACCATTCCAGTCGAAACAATTGTACTGAACATAGCCGAAACTAGTTTTCTGTTGCAGCATTTCCTTATACTCTTTCTTCATGGTGGTGATTCTTTATAGGGTTGATTGTAAGATTGGTGAATGCCGTTGATGAACGGATGAATATTGTCTGGCTCCATCAAACAAAGCTGTGATCTTTCAACTCATTCAACTGATGTCAATCGTGAGTATTCTTAGTTGTACGAGAAGTCTTAAACCTGTATCAAAATAGTTTGTTCTGTACAAAACTGCACCATCAACCTACATATATCTTCTTGTGAATATCAAGATGTTAATTGTGTTTTTTTTTTTACTTTTGTTTGTAGTTTTTTTAATAATAATCTTAATAATTAAATTTCATGCAATTATGTTTAAGTTGATACAGCAACATCACATATCTCACTGATACTTGCAACTTTCTGTTGGGTTTGCTTTCCTTGAAATTCTATCACAACAGCCACTAGTATATTTGCAATTATGACATCTTTGATTATTTTATCAAGTTTGGTCAAAGGATATTGAACGATTTCAGAATTATGCTCCGGAAACAAAATGATTTTGGACAGACGACAGACGAGGCATCGACTATATCCCCCACATTACATGCCAGGGGAATAAAAATAACTTTATGGAATTCATTTAGATTTGACATGTGGTATATAGGTACTCTAAAGGTGTGCATCTCATATTTTGATTTTGTATTTAATTTATTATTAAAAACTTCTTACTCAAAAACTGTTCAATATTTTTCTGCAAAACTTGGTAGATATGTGTGGCAGACCCCAAAGTGGTGCCTTTTGCTATGTACATGTTTTTCTCATTTATTATTTTCTCTGTTTCTATAGAAACGTTTTGGACATAGTCTCAAAATGGAGGGATGGGCTTCGTTTCCGGAGCAGACCTCAAAAACCGTTCAATATTTTTGTGCAAAAATTGGGAGATATATCAGTCGGAACCTAAAGTGGTGCCTTTTGCTACTTACAGGTTTTCGTGATTTCTTAGTTTCTTGTTTTCCATGGAAGCATTTCATACTTAGTCTCAAAAGTGAGAGGTGTGTTTCGTTTCCGAAGATATACGAGACAGATCTTGAAATGGTGACTTTTTCTGATTACAGATATATGGCATTTATATTTTTCATGACTTCCAAGGAAACGATTCTGACTTGGTCTAAAAACACAATAAGTAACTGTCAGATGATTTGTCCTTTCACGTATGTGGGTGCCGGGGGGATATGTCATCTTCTGAAGATTGTTGTAATTTATTATTTTGTCAGTTTCCATGGAAACGTTTTGGACTTGGTCTCATACTTGAGGGATGGGCTTCGTTTCCGGAGCAGAACTCCAAAACCATTCAATATTTTTCTGCAAAACATGGTAGATTGTCAATCAGTACCTAAAGTGGTGTCTTTTTGTGATGTATTATTTTCTCGGTTTCCATGGAAACGTTTTGTACTTAGACTCAAAAGTGAAAGGTATGTTTTGTTTCCAGAGCAGAACTCAAAACGTCTTAATATCTGTCAGTAAAACTTGGTAGGTATGTGTGGCAGACCCCAAAGTGGTGCCTTTTGGTATTTACAGGTTTTTGTGAGGTGTTATTTTCTCCATTTCCATGGACACATTTTGAACTTTGTTTCCGGAGCACAACTTGAAAACCATTTCAATATAGTGTTATAGGGAATGAAGTCTATCCACAAAAGCTGTTCAACAGAATTGATTGACTTCCTACAGTCCATTGAGTCAAAATCTCCCCAATGAATCGCACTCTAACTGAAGACCATATAATGAGAAATGACTCGAACCAGTCTCAGTAAACTTATTCGCAGCGTATTTCGTTACACTCCACCACTGAGTCTAACAAAACCTAGTAGAAGGTCGTGTCAGGTAACCTTTGAGCGACCAATGACAGTCCAATCAAATGCGAGACGGTTAAATAAATTTAACCAATCAAACAACGGCTACTATTTAGGGATCGGAGAGACTTTCAAAATATTCAGGCCACTAACACAGATCTCTCCACAAACAAATTTCCGCATATAACACAGTTATTTGACCTGCAGTATATATGCTTTGGGGTTTCTGTTGACATGGTTACCGTTAGCTAATATTTCCACAAGATGACATCCTTGAATATTGCCAAAAAACACCATTTTCAGCGACTGTTTACTCACCGTTGTCATGGTTGTACGTACGCCGTGTGCATCACCCGGAAGCTAGCGTATGCTAAATAGCATTCGGAATTGTTAGGGTATGAAACCTTTTCGAGATAAAAAGTTCAAAAGGTATGTGTGAATGTCCACTTTCGCGATTTGGTAAGCTGTGTTCTGATTGGTCAATCTCAAAGGTCACCTGACGCGACCTCCCATAAGGTTTTGTTAGACTCAGTAGTGGAGTGTAATGAAAAGTACTGAGGATAAGTTTACTTAGACTGGACTCGAACTAATGCCAAAGTAAATAAGTAAATAACAGTTGGTACAGACGTCACAAATCTGCAGTGTCGAATAAAAATAATGGTGGTTTGTTATACAATTATTCTGCAGAGTTGGTGTGTTTTTCCTATTTACATTGGCATTAGTTTGAGTCATTTATGATAATTTACTTTTGAGTAAGAGTGCAATTCATTGGAGAGATTTTGACTCAAATGGACTGTACGTGTGTTTCAATGGGACTCATTGGTGTGCATCTCATGCCTTGAGATCCAGTTTCTTAATTTTGTCACTTCTACAGATGTTGAATTTGGTTGTTTTCATCCTGTTCATCCCACACAACAGGGAGTGTATTTTATCCATTTCTCAAAAAACACTGCACAAAACTAGAGTCTCTTTAAAAGACATGTAAGCTGACTTAAAGGTGTGCATCTCTAATTTTGTTTTCGTATTTTATACTTTTTGTATGTTTAGAGAAATTTGAACTTTGATAAATTTTGTGAAATTTCTCTCTCATGATAGTGAAATAGGGGATTATGTCTATTAACTTCTACACAAAAAGTGCTCAACAGACTTGAAGTTTATATGTATGTCTCATGTGGACTCAAGAGGTGTGCATCCCATAGTTGCATAGATGTTTATTGACCTTGTTTAGTAGACATCAATCACCAGGGAACGCTTCCTACAGCAGCGGGTCATCCGTGTCCCAGGATACAGCTTTGTCTTAACAATTACATTGATACGACAAAATCATGTGCCCTTCTGATACATACAACTTATGTTTACCCTATGAATGAAAAATACCATTTAGAAAGTGGGGAAATATAAGACATGTAATGGTTGGCGATTATGTTCTGGATTCAGTGATTCACGTTGTGGCATTTATCAGATGAAGCATTTGTCTCTTTTTCACAACTCCAAGTGTTATCAAGAACCCCGACCTCCAACAATCAAGATAACAGCTTGAGGTTCAAGGAAGGGGACGACTGAGAAGAAGAAATCATAATTGTAACATCATCAGTCTTCATTAAACACTTGTAAACATCAGTCATATTGTGTGTTGCTTCAGCTGGGACCTCACCTGTTTCAGTCATTGAATGTATGGTATACTCATGGAGACAAAAATGGGAACACATGAAAGTACAAGTGTACTTTGGTGGGTGAAATTCTTGAATTAAATACAGGAACGTGTACTTTCATGTGTTCCTTTATTCTTGTCTAGGCATATATGTTTTAGTTTAGTAACTACTGACTTGCTCTGATGATAGAAATATTTAATAAATTTGTACTTTAAAGGCTGTTGAAATTATTCCAAGTGCAGCATTACTGCCATACTAGTGCTCAGCATTCTGATGGCCATAAAATTGATCTTTCCTTTGTGTTAGAATATTGAAATCTGATTTGGTCATATTGATAAGATGTTATATATCCTGTAAATACAATTCCAAGAAGGATAAATCTTTACAAAATGCAGTACATTGCTCTCTGAGTATGAAAATTATTACCAGGCAATGCTCTTTGAAGCCAAAAGCTGCACATGGCTTACATTTAAGGTCACAAAACACAGCACAAGTTGATCTCAACTTTGATGCAGGATACATAGAAATATCTATACTCACAGAGATACTGCTTTAACAAATATTTCATGGATTACTGACTCAGAGTGCTAAGTTTGTATCAGGACAAAGTCCTAATGTGCCCTTTAGAGGTTACAGTGATAGGAAGGTTTTCGTGTTTGGTTTGATGATTCATTCACATATTTGTCAAACTTAATGATAACAGAAGCTCACATGAGATAAACAGTTGACACTTATAACTGCATGGGTTAATTCCTATGCACACAAAAAAGTCTGGTAACGGCTAGCTGCAGATACTTGCTAGTTTGAGGCTTCAGGAATGAGTATTTGCTTGGAGAAACACACAACTGTTTGTCATCACTCAGTGGGTGAGAGGATGTGAATTATCACACTTTACACAAATAGGTATCATAATACACATATATATGCAGAAGAAGTGAAAAATGTGAACATCTGAATATGGAATTTGTGAAAGAGAAGAATGGACGGCCTGATAAAGTTCACCAGTCAACCAGCCCCAGTTGTGATGACAAACGAACACTCCACGTGACATTTCCTCCATTCATTTATTATTTTCCCATGACACACCATGCTTAAAAAGATCAAGCTGACAATGACTTAAAAACTTCATTAATTTAAAAGGTTTACATGGGAAACCATTATTACACACATAACAAAATCATAATAAATATCACAAATTACATCTCACGTGGCTGTGGTACAATTACAGTCTGTACAATATGGGTATACACAAATTACTAACACAATAACAATTTACAAGACATTGTAACACATGATTTGTGACAGTAATTCCAGGATGTAATGAAAATTACTGAAATAATATTCTCATATTGGTGATGTGCATGTTCATATTTTCATGTGAATAGGACGTTATGCAAAGCGAAAAACGTGGTGGGAAATAAATCTGATTGAATATCCAATATGACTATTTCACTCAGTTCAGTTCTTCTTTCTGTTGTTGAAGCCCTGTATCATACATGACAGAAGGTGTTGTGAGAGGGCAGTTAACAATCATTTTGACATTCAACAGACCCAAGTATGAACTATTTACACTATTTAAAATGTACATATATATGAGATATTTTCAAACGGGTAATGGTTTAAAGGAGGCAAAAACTGAGCTGTGTCCATTAGTATAAGTAACAGTTACAAAAACACTGCTGCTATATTGTATATTGCTACTATTTCAACATGCACTTTGGTGTGCTTATGTATAGGAGAAAAAGCACCTCCAAGGTTTTCGTAGACAGTGTGAAACCAGAGGGGGAGGGATTTCCTGACCCAGATGGTTTTACATTATCTGCCAAAACTGAACGTTTTCTGTAACATATGTACTGTCAGTGATGGATAATTACAATGTAGATCATCTTTTGATGAAGCAACATAACAATGACTGAAGCGTACATAAGATCAATATAATGACAGCAACGATAAATAGATAACTAAATTCAACTTCCTTAGAGCGTATGCCTACAAATCCGAAAGTTGCAGTTCCAATCTTGCTAGGGAAAACATTTGTATTTTGAGCTTAATCTTGAACAATATTTTTCAGCTGATTTCAGACACTCATGTGTCATTAGAATGTTGATGTTCATATAGAGTCAGGAAAAGATGATTGCACAAACTAAAACCTGGGAAGAGGTCTTACTAACAAAACGTAAACCCTGTCCCTACAAAACTAAACCTCAAATGCTGTTACTCTGAGATTACCTAATACATAGTGAGAAACACGCTTCAGGTTTATATGTTTGGAAGAATTATTACTAAGGATGGATGATTCAGAGGGAATTTAGAAGGTTCGCCCAATATTTGAGGGAGTGAGTGTCAAATACAATAATCCACATAGTAAAACATAAAGACATTATGCATTTTGTCTGTAAGTGCAGGCTCAATATTTTCATTACATTAATCCATCAAAAACTTCTGACCAACCCCCTTGGAATAAATTATTCAGTCAGCATTACTCATGGAGATACCTCTTTGCAGTTAGTCATCAAAACTGTTGTCATCACTGTCATCTCTCTCTGGGGAACTGCCATGGGTCATCTGGTTGATCTTGGTCAGTCTGTTCTTCAGCATCTGCAGATGGTCTTCACTTGGAGGCCGGCTAACCAGAGATGGCATGTCCTCGCTCCCCTCACGCCGCACTGGGCGAAGTTTAATACCCTTCTTTATCATGCCAAATATGTCTCCCAGTGGATCTGTCAAAACATTGAGAGCATGCTAGTACAATGTTCTCTTCATGTACAGCGGATATAGTCACAAGTGGACACCATAAATTCAACGTGAACAAGTGCTGAATAACAGTGTGTACCATTTTGTCAACCATGTTCAAAAGGAAGTGATAATAAGAAAACAGGTTAGCGATGACATTTTAGGGAGATACATTCTCAGTGATCATACATCGACAGTTTTCGTTTTTCTCCCCACTGTTACTATAAAGACCCAAGACAACATGGACACCATGGTGGACCTGATTTCAGGGACAGATGAACATCCTCCTATTTAAATTACTCCCATGAGCTGGAGATATGAACATTTTGTGAAGATGTGTCTTAGGCGTTTATCATAATGCACTGAAGATAAATATCATGGACTATCAAGGAAAGACCAACTTCTTAGTTCCCCCAATTTGTGTTTAAATATGTTACTACAACAGAACAGGAATTCAAAGGAGCCTCAAAAGGAAATGTGGAGTTGAGATCATACAGAACAGCCAAATAATTGAAGACTGGAAATGGATTTAGGTTTTGATTTGTTCCCCATGGTTTGGGAAACAGATTAAACTGAGTCTGGCAATAATAGAAAAGAGGAGTAGTGGATCTGTTCTTGTTGAACTGACCTGACTGTGATGGTTTCTCTGGTCTCTCCGACAATGGCTTCAACTGATTCCTGCCTGCCAACAAAGACTGCACTGACGGTGGCCCCCCCGATAACTGGGAAGACATTTTTTCCTCTGTAGCCTTCTTCAATCTGTTCCGGGCTTCTTCCAGGTTACTAAATGGAGATGACCCTTTTGACCCAGCCCCAGTGAGATGAGGAGGGGCACCTGTTGTGATTGGGGCTGGGAGTGGAGGTGGAGGTGGAGGAGGAGGAGGAGGAGGAGGAGGAGGGGGTGGTGGAGGTGGAGGAGGTGGCCCACTTGGAGGTGGTTTGCTACTTTGAATTGGCATAGAACTGGCTGTATCATCTTCCAACATGGATCCTGTTAGAGTCTGTCCATTAACGAAGATTGTGACACCCGAGTCAGTAGCATCCTTGGCAACTGCCGGCCTCACAAATTTCTTTCCCTCTCTGGGTGATGGTCGGCCAGAACCTTTATTACTAGCAAGGGAGTTGCTTCCCCTTGATTTAACTTGTAGGGAAAAAGTGTCGTTACCACCTGGCGATCCTCTCCTCTGGCTTGGCGGTTGGTATCGAGGTGGCTTGATAGTAGCTGGTGTTGGGTATTTCTGGAGGCAAGTCACACGTTTAATATTACACAACAAAACTACGACTTATTTGTGTAATATTTGATACCTCCATTACAATTTGGATCAAAATATTTGGACCTGCACTGTTCATTCCAAGCAGATATTATGGCATAGGCAAATACTCTCCAGTGTTTGGTGGCTGTGGTTTGGATAAGTGGAGAATCTCATCCAAAGTATACTGGCCAAGTGGAGAATATTGTTCATATAAGCCTAACTGGCCTTAAACTACAAACACTTGACTGCATGATACATACCTGTCATGAAATTTTGCTTTCACCTTAAGTGGTGCAGATATGTGATGTGCAGTGTATAAATTGTGGAACTCATCATTCAATGACTGATGGAACATCAAGTATTTATCCATTTGAGAGTATTGCCAGTGGTCCTTTATTACAGTAACATGAAGACTACACAAGTATTTCCTCATTCCTATTTCAATAGCTGTGTTGCTGTTAATTGCTATCCAACCATATATCCATTAAACTAGTGTCACTTACGACTTTGTAGGATTTGAGTCTATCAATAGTCTTCTTCCTTTCTTCTTGAATAAAGTCCATCTTTCTGTCTTCTTCATCTTTCCTTAGATCTCGTTTCTGAAAAAGAAAACACACAGATGAATACATATACAGAATACAATCTTCAGGCCATATTTCCATATTTCTGTGTCAGTTCAATCATTCTGAGCTAGTTGGCTCAAACCCAGATTAGACAGTGTTTCAACTAAAATCTGGCAGCTTCGTGTCAGAACAAACAAACTTATGCAATTACCAATCAACCAAATGAAATTTGAGGGAATATTTCTTTGAACAGATAGGAGGGTGTTATCCAACTCACAACTGACATTAGTCAAACGGAAAACATAGCTGATTAAGTCTACCACAAGACTCAGTCACAGTAGGCTATGAGATTCCGTCAAGTGGAAGATACACATCTATCTACCACAAGACTCAGTCACATTAGGCTATGAGATTCCGTCAAGTGGAAGTTACACATCTATCTACCACAAGACTCAGTCACAGTAGGCTATGAGATTCCGTCAAGCAGAAGATACACATCTATCTACCACAAGACTCAGTCACAGTAGGCTATGAGATTCCGTCAAGCGGAAGATACACATCTACCTACCACAAGACTCAGTCACAGTAGGCTATGAGATTCTGTCAAGTGGAAGATACACATCTATCTACCACAAGACTCAGTCACAGTGGGCTATGAAATTCCGTCAGATGGAAGATACACATCTATCTACCACAAGACTCAGTCACAGTAGGCTATGAGATCCGTCAAGCGGAAGATACACATCTATCTACCACAAGACTCAGTCACAGTAGGCTATGAGATTCCGTCAAGTGGAAGATACACATCTATCTACCACAAGACTCAGTCACAGTGGGCTATGAGATTCCGTCAAATGGAAGATACACATCTATCTACCACAAGACTCAGTCACAGTAGGCTATGAGATTCCGTCAAGTGGAAGATACACATCTATCTACCACAAGACTCAGTCACATTAGGCTATGAGATTCCGTCAAGTGGAAGTTACACATCTATCTACCACAAGACTCAGTCACAGTAGGCTATGAGATTCCGTCAAGCGGAAGATACACATCTATCTACCACAAGACTCAGTCACAGTAGGCTATGAGATTCCGTCAAGTGGAAGATACACATCTATCTACCACAAGACTCAGTCACATTAGGCTATGAGATTCCGTCAAGTGGAAGTTACACATCTATCTACCACAAGACTCAGTCACAGTAGGCTATGAGATTCCGTCAAGCGGAAGATACACATCTATCTACCACAAGACTCAGTCACAGTAGGGAATATTTCTTTGAACAGATAGGAGGGTGTTATCCAACTCACAACTGACATTAGTCAAACGGAAAACATAGCTGATTAAGTCTACCACAAGACTCAGTCACAGTAGGCTATGAGATTCCGTCAAGTGGAAGATACACATCTATCTACCACAAGACTCAGTCACATTAGGCTATGAGATTCCGTCAAGTGGAAGTTACACATCTATCTACCACAAGACTCAGTCACAGTAGGCTATGAGATTCCGTCAAGCGGAAGATACACATCTATCTACCACAAGACTCAGTCACAGTAGGCTATGAGATTCCGTCAAGCGGAAGATACACATCTACCTACCACAAGACTCAGTCACAGTAGGCTATGAGATTCTGTCAAGTGGAAGATACACATCTATCTACCACAAGACTCAGTCACAGTGGGCTATGAGATTCCGTCAGATGGAAGATACACATCTATCTACCACAAGACTCAGTCACAGTAGGCTGTGAGATTCCGTCAAGCGGAAGATACACATCTATCTACCACAAGACTCAGTCACAGTAGGCTATGAGATTCCGTCAAGTGGAAGATACACATCTATCTACCACAAGACTCAGTCACAGTGGGCTATGAGATTCCGTCAAATGGAAGATACACATCTATCTACCACAAGACTCAGTCACAGTAGGCTATGAGATTCCGTCAAGTGGAAGATACACATCTATCTACCACAAGACTCAGTCACAGTAGGCTATGAGATTCCGTCAAGCGGAAGATACACATCTATCTACCACAAGACTCAGTCACAGTAGGCTATGAGATTCCGTCAAGTGGAAGATACACATCTATCTACCACAAGACTCAGTCACAGTAGGCTATGAGATTCCGTCAAGTGGAAGATACACATCTATCTACCACAAGACTCAGTCACAGTAGGCTATGAGATTCTGTCAAGTGGAAGATACACATCTATCTACCACAAGACTCAGTCACAGTAGGCTATGAGATTCCGTCAAGTGGAAGATACACATCTATCTACCACAAGACTCAGTCACAGTAGGCTATGAGATTCCGTCAAGCGGAAGATACACATCTATCTACCACAAGACTCAGTCACAGTAGGCTATGAGATTCCGTCAAGTGGAAGATACACATCTATCTACCACAAGACTCAGTCACAGTAGGCTATGAGATTCCGTCAAGTGGAAGATACACATCTATCTACCACAAGACTCAGTCACAGTAGGCTATGAGATTCTGTCAAGTGGAAGATACACATCTATCTACCACAAGACTCAGTCACAGTAGGCTATGAGATTCCGTCAAGTGGAAGATACACATCTATCTACCACAAGACTCAGTCACAGTAGGCTATGAGATTCTGTCAAGTGGAAGATACACATCTATCTACCACAAGACTCAGTCACAGTAGGCTATGAGATTCCGTCAAGTGGAAGATACACATCTATCTACCACAAGACTCAGTCACAGTAGGCTATGAGATTCTGTCAAGTGGAAGATACACATCTATCTACCACAAGACTCAGTCACAGTAGGCTATGAGATTCCGTCAAGTGGAAGATACACATCTATCTACCACAAGACTCAGTCACATTAGGCTATGAGATTCTGTCAAGTGGAAGATACACATCTATCTACCACAAGACTCAGTCACAGTAGGCTATGAGATTCCGTCAAGTGGAAGATACACATCTATCTACCACAAGACTCAGTCACATTAGGCTATGAGATTCCGTCAAGCGGAAGATACACATCTATCTACCACAAGACTCAGTCACAGTAGGCTATGAGATTCCGTCAAGCGGAAGATACACATCTATCTACCACAAGACTCAGTCACAGTAGGCTATGAGATTCTGTCAAGTGGAAGATACACATCTATCTACCACAAGACTCAGTCACAGTGGGCTATGAGATTCCGTCAGATGGAAGATACACATCTATCTACCACAAGACTCAGTCACATTAGGCTATGAGATTCCGTCAAGCGGAAGATACACATCTATCTACCACAAGACTCAGTCACATTAGGCTATGAGATTCCGTCAAGCGGAAGATACACATCTATCTACCACAAGACTCAGTCACAGTAAGCTATGAGATTCCGTCAAGCGGAAGATACACATCTATCTACCACAAGACTCAGTCACAGTAGGCTATGAGATTCCGTCAAGCGGAAGATACACATCTATCTACCACAAGACTCAGTCACAGTAGGCTATGAGATTCTGTCAAGTGGAAGATACACATCTATCTACCACAAGACTCAGTCACAGTAGGCTATGAGATTCCATCAAATGGAACATACACATCTATCTACCACAAGACTCAGTCACATTAGGCTATGAGATTCCGTCAAATGGAAGATACACATCTATCTACCACAAGACTCAGTCACAGTAGGCTATGAGATTCCGTCAAGCGGAAGATACACATCTATCTACCACAAGACTCAGTCACAGTAGGCTATGAGATTCTGTCAAGTGGAAGATACACATCTATCTACCACAAGACTCAGTCACAGTAGGCTATGAGATTCCATCAAATGGAACATACACATCTATCTACCACAAGACTCAGTCACATTAGGCTATGAGATTCCGTCAAATGGAAGATACACATCTATCTACCACAAGACTCAGTCACAGTAGGCTATGAGATTCCGTCAAGCGGAAGATACACATCTATCTACCACAAGACTCAGTCACAGTAGGCTATGAGATTCCATCAAATGGAACATACACATCTATCTACCACAAGACTCAGTCACATTAGGCTATGAGATTCCGTCAAATGGAAGATACACATCTATCTACCACAAGACTCAGTCACAGTAGGCTATGAGATTCTGTCAAGTGGAAGATACACATCTATCTACCACAAGACTCAGTCACAGTAGGCTATGAGATTCTGTCAAATGGAAGATACACATCTATCTACCACAAGACTCAGTCACAGTAGGCTATGAGATTCCGTCAAGCGGAAGATACACATCTATCTACCACAAGACTCAGTCACATTAGGCTATGAGATTCCGTCAAGCGGAAGATACACATCTATCTACCACAAGACTCAGTCACAGTAAGCTATGAGATTCCGTCAAATGGAAGATACACATCTATCTACCACAAGACTCAGTCACAGTAGGCTATGAGATTCCGTCAAGCGGAAGATACACATCTATCTACCACAAGACTCAGTCACAGTAAGCTATGAGATTCCGTCAAATGGAAGATACACATCTATCTACCACAAGACTCAGTCACAGTAGGCTATGAGATTCCGTCAAGCGGAAGATACACATCTATCTACCACAAGACTCAGTCACAGTAAGCTATGAGATTCCGTCAAATGGAAGATACACATCTATCTACCACAAGACTCAGTCACAGTAGGCTATGAGATTCTGTCAAGTGGAAGATACACATCTATCTACCACAAGACTCAGTCACAGTAGGCTATGAGATTCCGTCAAGCGGAAGATACACATCTATCTACCACAAGACTCAGTCACATTAGGCTATGAGATTCTGTCAAGTGGAAGATACACATCTATCTACCACAAGACTCGCCACCACAAGACTTCCATCATACCAGAAGCCACCAAACCTATGACTCACACTGCACCAGAAAACTCACACTGCACCAGAAGACTGACACCCTAACGGAAGACTGACACCATTACAAAAGACTCACAATGTATCGTAAGACTGGCACTGTAACAGGAGACTCACACCTCTCAGGAGACACACCTTACCAGAAGACTCACACCGTATCAGAAGACTGACACTGCACCAGAAGACTCACACTATATCAAAAGACTAACACCATTCCAGAAGACCCACACTGTATCAGAAGACTGACACTGCACCAGAAGATTCACATCGTGCCAGAAGACTAATACCATACCAGAAGACTCACATCATACTGGATGACTGACACCATACCGGAAGACATATGACTCACCGCTTGCAGGCACTTACTGTAGCCAAGCATACCAGGAGATTCGCAGCATACTAGCAGACAGACAGCTTACAAGAATATCGACAGCATACCAGAAGACTCACAGAATCCTGATCCATGGCACACAGCCTGTCAGGCACTTAGTGTAGTCAAGCAGACCCCTACAGGGTGGTCAGGTCACTCACCATCTGCGGTCCATGATGGTGTTTTTGCTTGTCTGCCGTCTCCTTCTGGTGGTTCGCCTTCTTGCTCTTCTGCACCTCTAATGCTGCCTGTAACACCAGTTCATATCATTGTTAGAAATATGCTTTGAATCTTTCATGTAGAATTTTTTCTGAAGCTACCTTAATCATTAGTTGATATTAGTTAGTAGTCTTATCAGAGAAGGACCCTCACACAACAACCTCTATCTCTTAATCCCACAATAGTCTCCCAAAACCTCAGTGTTCCAGGCCCTAGCTCAGTGTGAACCAAGTATCATCCACCAACAGTTAGCACTCATTAAATGAAAGATAAGAAGAATTAGAAAGTATCTGAGAACAATTAATGAATGTTAGATACTGCAGGGACAATTAAGCAGATGAAACAAATAAGGCGTTGCTAGGTTACACCTCATGTCACAAGGTACAGGATATAACACTCTTTCACCTTCCGTTTACGTAGGTTGGTCCTACGCTTCTGTATGTCAGCCCGTTTTGCCTTCAGCTGGAGTATCGTGGGATCAATCTTTCCGTGAATGCTGTCCTCCATTGCCTCCTCCGGATCATTGAGGGTGGGGTCAATGAGGCTGGCATCTTCCACTGCATCGTAGAACACCTGCTCCTCCTCAGCAGCTGGGGCACAGACATGACCTTATAAGTCAATTGTTCACAGAGTAGGAACAGTCACAGAGCCCCTCTTTATCTGAGGCAGTGGGGTAATACAGTGACTAACACATCCACTCATCACACCAAAGGCCGGGTTCCATCCCCTAAATGGGTACAATGTGTGAAGCACCTTTCTGGTGTTCCTTTCTGGTGTTCCCTGCCGCAGTCTTGCTGAAGTATTGCTAAAAGTGGCATAAAATCATACTCAGTCATTTTGTTCATCTTTACAATAAAACCGGCAAAACAGACTTTTCTGAACCTTTGTCTGAGCCTAAGAATGTACTGTGTCTAACCTGACATCTGAAGGGGCTTGATGGCTTTGTTGCTTGCATATCATTGAACCCCCTGGGTGTGGGATGGGCTCGCTGTCTTAACAATTACAAGCAAGTATGATGTTTGCAGAAGATTCCTGATTGCAGTGTAAAATGACAGCTCACAAGTTTTCTTCAGTGAGCATGTACACTGATCTGTGACTCACCTGCAACCTGACGAGTTCGTGCAGTCATCTGTGTCTTGACAAGGGCCTCCTCTTCCTCCAGGACCAGCATTTGGATGCTGAACACTTTCTCCTGCCATTCCATAACTCGCCTCTCCAGACGCTCCACCTGTTGCAGTGCCTGTGGTGACTCCTCTACGCTTGCAATCTGACAATGCAGATTATAAACATTAACATAATCGACTTTTGGAACCTCTCCACACTTGCTATCTGACAAACTGTAGCCAATCTGACAATACAGGCAGTTGATGCAAAAGAAAACTTCTTGAGTCAATCAACATGAGAGGATTAGTGCCTGAGATCAACAGGGATCAAGGGGTTCACCTCCCTAGTGCTTGGTGCTTCACTAATAAATCATAGCCTGTCGAACCACTTTGCTATGTAAACATACCCTTGTCCTTATTGTAAAGACACACCCTCTCACTGTATTCCTCTTTCATCTCACCTCACTATTTCTACATACTTAATTATATCTCATTCTTCCTTTGTGCATATATGTACTTATTTACAAATCTGTACACCAGTCTTGATGTCCTGCACTGTTCACTCTCACATTATCCAGCTGAAGAAACGGCAAGAACTAGCCCAGAAATGTTGTGAAAAATGAATCAACAGGTTGTTATTCATAGGATTTGTCTTGAAGGTTTTGATGACTTAAAATCAGGCACTAACACTGACTCTAACAAGCATTTAATTAGTAGACACTTAAGAAAAGCATGCTACTTCCAGCCTATTCCACCTGGCATTTCCCAGCAGGGAAGACGATGATGAAACAGCAAGGAGAACTCACCTGTTCCTTCACCTTGTCTCGCTCCTGAACCATTTGCTTCCTCTTGTTGTGCAGCAGCTGCAGCTTCTCCAGCGAGAGATCCTCCTGAACCCTGCCTCAACACAAACTATACATTACGCCACTCAATGGCCATACTACAAACTTCAAACCTCAACACAATTTCTACAATTTTATGATTATTTGTAGACAAATTTTACAAAGTCCTGTTTTTCTTTTCTTTACAAACCAAATATAAAACTAAGTTAACACTTCCACTTAATTAAGAACTGATTATTTATGCAGATGCAAGTCCTCTACCTTAGAAGTCTTTCAGCTCCAATCAAATCAAAGGAACTTTTCCCAAACTGTTTTTTATCCCTGTTCATTGATGATACTAAATCTGGAATGAAACAACATGCTGAACTAATATGGACAATTTTCAAAACACAATGACTGAAATGTCTAAGGAAAATGAAGTCAGATCATACCATCTCTCTACAAAACCTTTTTACCCCACATCTTGTCAGTTTTCATTGTCAACTGATGAAGAATGATAAATGATTTCTTTAATGAGCTTATTAATATTTTAGAAACTGCTGTGACGAAGATCAATAGGACAACCCTTTCTACTGGCTTCAAACATATTTACTATAATCACAACACTTATCAGCAGTGTGACCTCACTGTACATCATGAGCCTCCTAACTTTTATTTACTTAGTTATCCTTCACGTGAAAACTCTCCTTGTGCATAAAGTTGTTATCACATGCTTCATAACAGTGTTAGCTCCTATGCTGAAACATCACAACCATTGCAATAAATAAGTTATCTATCCATTAAACTTGTTTGCCTAAGAATAATGACTATAAACTGTTAACAAAACTGTTAAAATACAAACCTGCATATATTTTGCTTGTTCTCTCATAATATTTTACATAGATTTCCTGAATTGTGCTCAGTGCTTGTTCATAATGTCCCTGCCATTCACTGAACATTTCAGCATACTCTTTCTTGACCCGATCACCGATGTTTACATTCTGCAGCTGCATCCGAGCCTCCTTGACCTTGGTTAGTGCAGCTTCACGAAGGTCAAGGAAGGGCTGTAGTTGGTAGTTGTATAGCTCTGCCAGATGGATGTTAAGTTTGAATATGGCCTCATCTTCAAGTCCATAAACCATCTGTATCTCTGTCATCGTCACACACTGCTGACGTTCAAACTGTAAATTCTTAAGCTCTTCTTCAGCGTTTCGCACAGCCTCCTCATAACCTTGACGACGGAATTCACTTATGTTCTCAAAATAATCATCTGCATTCTGCTCTTCAAACAATGTTGACATCAATAGCTTCTCTTTACATGTTTCCAAGGCAACAGCTAGATATTCTTCAAGTTGGACACAGAGCTTGTCAATGTTTTCAGGGGTTTCCTGATAGTACACATAGGCCCACAACCCTTGAGGAATTTCAGGTAGTTCAGGCAGAAATGAACTTAAAGACGGATGAACTAAACAGAACAGTTCATGGATACCTTTCAGCTCCTGGAAAGTAAACAATCCCGACCTACTCTTACAGTCTTCTGTATCCCTGGCAACACGGCTCCGCAGTCGACAAGAAATAGCCACCTTTTTCTCAACATCATTCCATGCCACAAGGAACGTCATACGAGGTGGGAGCAAATGGTCTGCGAAAGGACTCTCCTTAATAGCTACCCACCCCTCCAACGAGTCCATCTGGTCACATTCCATCCTCCCCTTCTGAGTCTGTCCCCAGCAGACCCTGCAATGAAGACATGAGTGAGTGAGTGAGGAGGTGAGTGAAGGAGGGGCAGGGATGACGATGAAGGTGAAGGGTTAAATTATCTACTTATACAGTCCATTTGATTCCATTGAGACTGATGAATTGCTCACTAACACAATATCTAATAATTGAAACAACACCAAATTTTGTACAGCCACATGAAATCGACAGACCAACTGATGATGTGTCTAATAATTTGGGACACCTGAATAAAAAAGTTGTTTAACAGATGATCATCATTTTCTTGTCACCTTTCGCAATTTTGTACGCGGGGGGGCAATTGCTGGTAGAACAGCCAAGTAATCAACAAGCATGTGTTGTGAAGATGGGGTCATCTCAAAGGCCATTATCTGGTTACCACTTGAGATGTTCAATGGGAGTCAGTGTTGCCACTTTCAGAAGACGCTGTTGTCCGAATCGGTGTCGCTGTCGTCAGAGTCTACCCTGATGACGACTGGCTTGATGGTGGCATGGTCCAGTGCACTTTGTTTCTATTTCATTCTCAACTTTCTCAACACACTTTTGCCATGTTTCCTGCGTGATGGTGTCTACTGACTGTTGAACAATCGTCTGTACATTCAGAAGTTTGAATGTTACATTTTGCCTGCCAACATCCGATTTCATGATACCCCAAATGAGTTCTTTTGGGTTTAAATCGCAATGATAGGGTGGCAATCACAAAACTGAATGACCATGTTCTGTAAGGTACTCATCAACCTTAAAGACAGGTGTGGTTTTATTTGACTTTATGATGTCATACAGAACAGGTTTTGTTACTTTTTCTGTATACTGTATTGCTTGTTTTGCAACCATTCTATCATGTCCCCCTTCTTACTGTTAGATGTTGGGGCCTTTGTATTAGGTACTTGAACGCCATGATATGGAGCATTATCCAAGATAATCAGACTTTTGGGGGGCAGTGCTGGTACCAATTGATTTTGTATCCATTCTAAGAAAACCATCCTGTTCATTTCGGTATGATGGTCTCGGTTGTCTTTAGATTTTGTCTTGAAGACTAGGGAGCAGCCAGGTAGGAATCCCCAACTCTTGCATCCGGCATGGAGCACAATCTCCCTTGCCAAGTGGTAATTTTCTGGCACAGGACTCTGAAGAGGAGCTATTGAGCCATTGTGTCCCTGTGTTATGGGAAGCATTTACCCATGATTCGTCCAAATATACAAGCTTGTTACCCTCTGTACGTTTCTTTCGAATTGTGCGTAAGTACTGGTTTCTTAGTTGAACAACATCAGACCTCTCGCACAGTGCATGTCTATTTTCTGAGCCTACTTTTTTGTAACGGCAACCAAATTTGTGAAGCAACTTCCATAAGTGATATTTTGAAATGACCAAAGAATGATTTGTCTCCATATGCTTTTTCAGAATACGCAGAGAGACAAAGGTATTTTGTTTACATAGAGACTTAATGCCGTTTCTAACCAGCTGTTGTTGAAATGAATCGACTTTCTCACATCGTGTGGGTTTTGAGACGGTCCCCTCAGTTGTGTCCGTGCAGGTTGAATCGGTACAGTTTTTCAAGATAGTTTTTAACTTCCCTTCCGTCATCCCAACAGCACATGCAGTTCGTAAACGATACTTAACCAAAGCATATAGAGGCCTACCCCTTTCACCTTCATTTTTAAAAAAGTTAAATACTTTGCAAAAAATTGACTTAGCGTCATGTGATAATCTCATTGTTTCAGGTACCGCAATCATGAATGTCTGGTTTGCCGAGCAAATCACACGTGTCAATTTCACATGTGCACCTTGCCCACCTGGCTGTTCTACCAGCAAGAGGCCCCCCTCATACAAAATAGCGCAAAGTGACAAGAAAATGATGATGATCATTTGTTAAACAACCTTTTTATTCAGGTGTCCCAAATTATGAGACACATCATCAGAGTCGGTCTGTCGATTTCATGTGGCTGTGCAAAATTTGGTTTTGTTGCAATTATTAGATTTTGTGTTAGTGAGCAATTCATCAGTCTCAAATGGAATCAAACGGACTGTAGTTACTGTCATTAATTTGATTTTACACATGCTTCAGTTATTGTAATGTAGCTTCAATAAATGATCATCTACATTGTAATTACCCATCACACTTCTCCTCGGTTTTGGTAGACAATGTAAAACCATCAGTGTCGGGAAATCCCTCAACCTCCATTTTACATTGTCTGCATAAACCTCAGAGGCGTCTATTTTCCTATACATATACCGTTAATGGTGGATAATTACAGTGTAGATGCTAATTTAATGAAGCTACAGCAATAACTGAAGAGCGCATAAAGTCAATTCAATGACAGTAACTATAAGTAGATAATGTAACCCCTTCACCTTTGTCGTCCTGGTTGCTGTGTGCTAGTATGTCTGCCTACGGATATGAGATTACAGGTTCCAATCCCGCTTGGGTAAACATTAGTGTTGTGAGTTTAATCATGGACGATATTTTTCAATTGATTTCAAACACTCATG
This sequence comes from Haliotis asinina, assembly GCF_037392515.1. Classification (NCBI taxonomy): domain Eukaryota; kingdom Metazoa; phylum Mollusca; class Gastropoda; order Lepetellida; family Haliotidae; genus Haliotis; species Haliotis asinina. Next base: position 5,145,994 of record NC_090282.1, read on the forward strand.
TATCATTTGAATGTTGATTTATAATATAAAGTTAGGAAAAGTAAAACCTTGAAACGGTCTTACTAACGAAAAGTAAAACCTGGGAAGAGGACTTTCTAGCGAAAAGTAAAACCTGTCCCTCCAAAACAAACCTCAAATGTGTTTTTTCTGGGAAAACAAGACATGACCTAATACATATTGAGAAGGACACTTTAGGTTTATATGTACCTTTCAAAAGCAGTTGAGGCTATTCCATTTTGCGAGCATACCACTAGCCAATGCCTATGAAAAAAAAAAGCAATATATATCCATAGAGATGAAATGTTTCCAAAGAAATGGAATACATTGCAACACCTTCCTTTAACTGCCTTCATCACCTGTTTCCTCTTTGGCTTCATCATTTGCATGTATCAGTTTTGTAAATCCCCATGTCCCCTGCTTTTTGAATGGTAGATTATCATCATCATTGATCTCATCAACAGTATTATGAAATACAACCATTAGGCAACATTAGTACTATCACCATGTTACAAACACACAGTACTAAAAAATATCACATTATATACACAATATCACATGTGTGCATCATTTTGGGGGGGATATTTATAGGTGGCATATATTAGACAATAGATGTTTCATATTGACAGGTATGTCATCACTAATTTTTCTAAAATATCCATACAGTTTTGCTATATCAACTTCCTCTTGGTAGATACTCAGTACTGGTCTGTGATCAGCTTTGACTATTTCTCTGAAGTTGACAAGGATGACATCTGATTTGAGCTTTGTAGGATCTGGGACATGGTTGTGGAGGATGTTCCTATACTTGCAGATGAGATTGTTGTCAGTGTTGATTGTTGAAGGACATACAGCCTTACAACGCTTCCAGTGCAGAGTTTCTCGTCATCTGGTTTTCACTTGGAACTAGTGTCCATCATATAGTAGACTGTGACCACCTTGAGAATTCGGGATGAATACGTGCTGAACTAGTGCGTTTACCATAATGCAGTGATTTAAACATTTCATTTAATTACTCAATCATGTTAGTGTCAGTTCAGGTGAACTGTGTTCACCAACTCAGCTTAGTGGTAAGGTGTACCATGCTCATTAGCTCAGGGGTAACTAAAAATTGCATCACCTGTTGTTTTAAGAGATTTGCACAGTCCAGTGACCTGGAACCTTTAAACAATACCTGCTGGCAAACTGGGGACACCCCATCTGATAGTGTCTGCACATGACCTTTAGGTTTCAAGTTATCCACTTGAAGTAGGCCTTTTTTTCCCTTTGATGTTCACCGATCTGGTCTTGAAACTGATTGGTGTTTGTTTAGAGACTTGCAATGCAATGGCATAATTCCCAGCAATGGCAGAGGTACAGCTTAACAAACTGGATTATGAGGGGCCAGTGTCAGGCCCCCAGTAATTGAAGGGATGACGGCAAATTTGAAGGAATTGCATCTCAAATGTAAACAAACACAGCCCACTCGCGAAACAATTGCAGCGATATTGGTAGTTTAGCAGTAATAACATAAACGCAATGCCCCTATTGGAAGCATTGTCAGTAATACTTGAAACATGCTCGGCCATCTTCGGAGATTTCTCGGCTCAGTTCTGTGATTTGACGGTCGCATTCTGAAACTCACACATCAAAACATGGTGTCACTGGAAGGAGCACCCAGTCTCTCTGAGTTTTGTTTTCAGTTTCTACTGTTTTCATATTTATAATTATAATTTTTGATAATTTTTTCGTCACAGCAAAAGAGCGTCATAAGTCATGCCCCTTGAGGCTTCCAATGTACATACATAAACAACCTCCAAGGACATGACTTATCGCCAGTTTGGGCATAAGGATACTGTACCACTTGTGAATCAACAGGACACGTAAGTACTCTTCATTATGACTTAATACCAACTCGAGCAGAACATGCACTCGTCTGCGCAACCCGGCCTCCGCCACCCGAGAGACGTTCAAGGGGAATAACTCTCTTGCCTCATTACACTGCCAAGCAAACCTGCATTGGCGTGACAGTCTTTTTCTTTTCCACTTTGAGGCATAAGTCGCGTAAACTATAAAAGTAATACAGCGCGAAGTGATGTGTGTGTATGGCACATGACGAGCTTGTAACTATAATGATACAAACACAAGAAACCTACATGAAAATTAGTACACCACCGATGGTTCTCAGACCATAGCGAACAATGGACATGACTGCGCCCCTTGAATGTCATGTGGAACAAAACTGAGAAGTATAAAATTCAAAAGTCCAGAACATAGTCATTAAAACGACATGGTCGTCTGTGTTCACGGGAGGGCCTTGTTCGTTGGCTGGGAACTACCTCTGATGGAGTGTCAGAGTCAACAAAAGGCACATCTTCCTCTGATATGTGAGTGAAGCCAGGTTGCTGAACACTGTTGGGCTCCTGATATCCTGGCTGTTGTATAGGTGGAGTAAGAATTTCAAGAGGAATCTGTTTGGTACAAGGTAGGTGAAGAGGTTGATCAGGTTGGTCTTCATTGTCTGATGCGTCATCATATGTGAGTTTGTCCTGAGAAGTCTCCACACAAGATGGCACCTTGTAGCACTCTGACAGCTTTACTCTGTATGAATTGTTGCGTAGCTGAGATCCTGTAAACTTGCGAATGTTGCACCATATGCCATCCCTGGCAACCACTAGATAACGAGATCTTGCACGTTTTGTTACGATCATTGTGCAGGTAAACCAAGTCACCGATCTCAATCTGGTCAATGACAGGACGATGACCCTTAGGAGCCTTTGATTTCTCACTGTGAGTGTGATTTGACGTACGGCTAACATGCTGGTCCATAATCAGCTGTTTGTCAGACATAGGTAACTGACAGAGAGTAAACTGATCTCTTTGTGTCCACATCTCGCGAGATAATAAACCACGAGAGCGAATGCGTGAGTTTAAACGAGCTACCGCAATGGCAAGAGTAGTCGCAGTGGTTGGGCCACGTAGGGGACCTTGACGTAAAAGCTCGTCCTCCAACTCTTGTATTGCCTTCTCAGCAACAGGGTTCTTGTTTCTGTTTTTAGCTCTGCCTATTTCAAGTGACAATCTGTGGTGCTGAAGTACCTCATTATTCTCAAGAAACCTGGGGCAGGATCGGTGCAAATAACAGCATGGGGACCATCAAGAGGACGGAATTCGATGCAAAGGCGTATCAAAGCGTCGCAAAGGGTTGAGCTGCTTTCATCTTCAATAATGCAAGCCGCAGTGTAGGATGTCACGCACTCCCGGAGGACAAGAATGAACTGACGTTCACGTCGCATGACATCTGATGCAAATGTCAAACCAGCACTTTCAGGAGGATCACTGGTGCTTTGACCTACCACAACGTGTGGTGTCTTCCTCAAACAGGCACACTGATGGCATGATTTCGTGACATTATCAATTGACTTGTCCAAATCTAGGGCGAAGAAGTATCTGTGACATACTTGCTTGAGCTGATGAGCTGATGGATGATCCAACTGAATAAGCAAAGCAGTGATAAGTCCATCTAGAACCTGTCTCGGAACGACAATACACTCCCGTGTTTGACGGAGTGGGTCCGTCCTTCGGACCACAAGTAAGCCATCATTGGAGATAGTGGCTGCATTCAAGTATCGCTTGACATCTTTGATATCTGTCAACTTTTTCAAGGGTCTTGTACCTTGGAGAAAATGAGCATGAGTCCGTCTAAGATCAGAGCACTCCTCCTGAAGGGAGCGCCAAGCTGGTCTGCTGGTAAAGGGAAGTCGACTAGTGCCATTCAAGATGTCAGAAATGGAGACTTGTCTGACAACTGAGTCCTCGGTGCGCTCAATAAAGGAGCAGATCTGGCAAGATGGATCGATACAATCTGGTGCATTTCTGCTTGCAAAATCAGATGGGGCATTGGCCAAGCCGGCAAGGTGTTGAACTGTAGCCTGGTACCGACTGACTGTTGACAAGAAGGTGGATACACGTGGACTAGCGGAAAACTCTCCTCTACATAACTTCTCAAAAGCCAACACACAGGGTCTGCTGTCGGTCAGGATACATGCTTTCAGTTTAGATTGGATGATGAAAGGACTGAAGTGCTTGGTGGCAACGGCAATGGACAGTGCTTCTATCTCACAGGGTAGCCAGGCAACCTGTTGCCTGCGGAGCTTGGCACTGAAGAAACCGGCTATGTGCAATGATTGATCACAAGTAATGTACAGAGTAGCGCCGATTCCTGGCTTCCTGACAGCACCGTCAGTGACTATCCATAATTGATCCTCAGGACATGGGAGAACTATTGACCTGTTTGAGGATAAGCCTTCCTGTGCCGTCTTAAAAGCTGCAAGTAGCTGGTCAGTCCATAGTAACCTATCCTTTGATTGGTGTCCGGCAGCTGCATCATCAAGTGGGGCAAGAAGGGTAGAACAATCAGGTATCACACGAGACAGGACCTTGTAGGCACCAATAAACGATCGTAGTCCATGCACAGTTACTGGAGGTGGACATGACGCCAGAGTGGAAACGCGATGAGGGCTTGCTCTGATGGAACCCTGGTGCCAGTGCCAACCTAAGATGGTAACTGATGTGAGCGAAATGACCGTCTTGTAAGGAGTCAGTCGTATGTTGTTGAGCTTGAGTACCTCTAGCACGCGGCGCCAATTGAACAGAAGGTCCTCGGGTGTATCAACTCCACAATAAAGGTCGTCAGCAAGTTTGGCAACAATCCCTTCTTCCAGTAGATCTCCTAACACACGGCACATAAGCTCTTCTAAAGCTGTCTCTGATCCTGGCAGTCCCATGGCTGATCTAGCATACACCCTAACACCCCGAAATGGAGTTACTACGCCACAGTACTTCATGGATTCCTTGGCTAGTGGAATCTGGTAAAAGGCATTCGTTAAGTCAGTGGATATCAGATACCGGTATTTGGCAATTTGTCGGAGAGTTGAGTCCACATTCGGCATGAGTGCGGGTTGTGGCTTACTGTATCGGCCAACATCGGAGAATGCAGTCACCAGTCTGTAACCACCACTTGACTTCTTGACCAAGAAGGAGGGATTGACATATTCCACATGAACGCCGACATCCTCTGGTCGAACGAACACCCCCATGTCCTCTAGTTCATTAAACTTCTGTTGAAGTTCAGAGAGTTTGTCTCTTGAATACTGTGGAACTCTGCCTTTTCGTTGAGGAGGTTGTACCGGACCCATGTTAACAAAGGCTTCAAATGGTCCTGATGCTCCATTATACCCCTCAATGTGTGGATCAAAAACCTTGTCGAATTCTGTGAGAAGTGATGCGAATTGTGATCTAGTGGCCACTGGTAGGATGTTGTCTGGGTCTATACGGACTGGACCGGAGAAATTCTTTTCCTTAGTTTGAGTGGGTGCACTGGGTGTCTGTTCAGATACCTCCGCAAGGTCGGTAACGGAAACTTCTGGAATGAATACTGGACGTATCTGACAAAAGTGCTCATGCTTCTTGAGCGTTTGTGGCGTATCTGTCAGATTAGGAATCCGTAGTTTGCCTGAGACACTAGAAAGGACATCTGGTTCCGGCCATGTTGGCGACACAGTAGATGCTCCACAGCGGGTATCAAGTCGGGGTTCAATGACAAACATCTCATCTGATGAGGAATAACTGTCTGGAACAGGTATCTCGATAAACTCCCCAGGCCATATGGTAGCAGGTTTGTTCGGGGCTCTGAGCACACAGGCTCTTCTAACAGTATGCTTGTCTGATGGGTTTCCTGAGCCATACGTGTAGATCGTGCCATCACCAAGTATGATCTGCCTCTTTGCAGGACGTATAGCTGTATCGTTGGCCTCCATAAATGGTATTCCTGCAAGAATATCCACATCAAGGTTCTCCACCACCAGACCATTGAAACTGAATTCCTTGTTGTCATGGCATAGAAGTATGCTTGTCTCTCCAACAACCTTAAGGGGAGATGAACCATCCGCCTGATGAGCTGACTGGGAGCTCTTTTTGATAACAGCACCAAGATAAGTCGCCATGGAGAGGCGGATCAGGTTTCCGGTGGCTCCACTATCTATTATCACACGAGCAGTCATGTGACCACAGAAGGTGTCCATGTGTGGAGATTGTCGAACCTGAACTTGAAGTGTTGAGAGAGAATCTGCAGGGGGTTCCTCAGCATCCAAACTGTCCCGTGTGTAGTCAGGATCGATGCAAGCCTCTTCTGAGTCATCAAGGATATTTACTATTTGCCTGGCCTTAAGCATGTACCTGCGATCGTGATCTGGAAGGAACTTGCATTCGCTGAGAAAGTGACCATGGTCCCCACGACCAGCAGCTTTGCATAATGGACACGATTTGCTGACCTTTCGCATTGTTCGTGTTGTTGGTTTAGGAACTGAGAAGGGTGAAGAGCGCTTTTGGTTTGTGGTAGCTCTCATTACCTTAGCATCCTCTGCAGTGCGAATTTCATCCAATAGTGAGTCAAGAGCCTGAGAGATTTCTGGTTTCAGTGAGGCAACAGTACGTGAGCACAGGTCTGTACCATAATGTTGTTTAACCAACTTTGGCAGGTCAACGTGGATTAGTCTAAGCCAAGTAAGCACCACAAAGTTTTCCAATGATGGTGAGAGCTCCTCATCCTCCGTGGTGGGTGATACCACCGTCACGACGAAGTAAATTGTCCTCCACAAAGGCCATGAGTCTCTGATATAAATCTTCAGGTCTCTCGTTGGGCTCGAGCTTAATGTCTGTGAAATCGAGGAAATGGCCACCAGTGGCTTGAAAACCAAAGTGAAGGCGTATGGCGTGCCATATACAGCCTATGGACGTAGAGTTCTTGATAATAGTATTTCTCGAGATGATAGGGCAGAAATTGGCAATTTGTCCAAGCATTAGTTCTAAACTGCTTACCTTTTGTTGTGCAGTACGCCTTTGGGATTGCTGGACATCGTCACCATCGTTTGTCATGCCTCTGAGCGGAGTTGTCCGCGTCTTTTTCAGCCATGTAGCCCCGTCGATGAGAAATGGAGCGAAGTGCGCATCAAGTGATAAAGTATACAAGAGGTTTTGCCTCCAACTTTCAAACGAAGTCACTGTCTCTGCCTTGGTAAGACACGACTGTTTCGGTGCCCGCTGAGCATTCGCCATAATGAACGAGTAGTTTCACGCGTTATCCAGGCGCGCTACCGCCTGACCTGTCAACCACGTTCAGTGACACACAAGTAACACAGACCAATGAGATGCCTGCTTCGTTAGACGTGAGTCGTATCTCGCTGCCACCACGCCAGTTTGGGTATAAGGATACTGTACCACTTGTGAATCAACAGGACACGTAAGTACTCTTCATTATGATTTAATACCAACTCGAGCAGAACATGCACTCGTCCGCGCAACCCGGCCTCCGCCACCCGAGAGACGTTCAAGGGGAATAACTCTCTTGCCTCATTATACTGCCAAGCAAACCTGCATTGGCGTATGATGCTCTTTTGCAGTGATGATCTTTTCCTAAAAAAATAATCTATAGCTCCGACAAAACCTCATACCTAAATGCATTCAACACGGGTGGTCAAAGGTGGATAATTGTAAAAATGAAAACAGTAGAAACCAAAAACAAACCAAAAACAAACCTCACAGAGACGGGTGCTCCTTCCAGTGAAACCATGTTTAGATGTGTGAGTTTCAGGACGTGACCGACAAATCATGGAGCAGAGTCGAGAAATCTCCGAAGATGGCCGAGCGTGTTTCAGGTAATACTGACATTGCTTCCGATAGGGGCGTTGTGTTTATGTTATTACCGCTAAACTACCAATATCGCTGCAACTGTTTCGCGAGTGGGCTGTGTTTGTTTACATTTGAGATGCAATTCCTTCAAATTTGCCGTCATTCCTTCAATTACTTAGGGGGGTCTGAGTATGGGAACACTTCAGTGTTTGGGGGTCACTCTGGGAAGGTTCGTTAACAAGGTGTGAAAACCTAGGGGCCACTGTGGGAAGGGTCACTCCGGGAATAAATCATTTTACATCTCAGTCCGCAAACATTCAAGCTACATCAGACTGGCTTCTAAACAACCAGGTAAAGTTGTGGTTTATAGCTTGATAAACATCTCATAGTATACTGACACACAATGAAAACGCAAAACCCATTTCATACTAGGAAAAAAATGACAAACCATATCATTTGCAAAGAAGTTTTAATACAGTCATGTAAAGAATTTAACTGTCTTTCCTTTGCATGTTAAGAAGATGATGTGTTGCACACTGACGACATAACACGTCAAGTTTAACACACAGATCCCCTTATCAAAGTCAGTAGCGAGTGTGACCCCCTTGAGATTGCAAGCAAGCACGTAGTCGTTGTGGCATGGACTGGCACAAATGTCTAACAGATGCTTGAGGAATCTTCTGCCACTCCTGCTGTAGAGCAAGGGCCAGTTCTGCGACGTTGTTTGGTTGACCTTGACGTTGATGGACACGATGTCCAAGTTCATCCCACAAATGTTCAATGGGGTTTAAATCTGGTGAAACAGCTGGCCAGGGAAGGACTTGTATCTGTGCTTGCTGGAGAAAGTCTCTGGTAAGACGTGCAGCGTGGGGATGGACGTTATCGTGCTGGAATGTCAAGGACATTTCCTGATGTCCATGGTTGTTCAGAAGCAGTTGAAGAACAGGCCTTAAAATCTGGTCGACATATCGTTGTGCTGTCAGTGTACCGTTAATCACAATCAGACGGCTCCGAAATCTGGCATTGATTGCAGCCCAAACCATTACACTGTCCCCGAAAAAACGATTTCTCTCAATAACACATCCATCTTGATAACGTTTGTGTTGCCGTCTGCATACACGTTGACGTCCGTTGGCAAAGGATAGACAGAACCTTGACTCAGACACACTGGTTGAAGAATCTGGTTGGCATAAGGTGATGTTGTTCAGCAAACTGCAGTTTGACAGCCCAATGACGTGGTGTCATGATGTTTCCACGGTATGGCCTAAGACATCTCATACCCACAGCACGCAGACGACTTATCACCCGTCATAGCGCTGACATTCCGTCAGTTACGTCCTCCTTTGGGACGAGCTGTGTTTGCTGCTGTCTGAAAGCGGTTCCGTTGATGTGCTCGTCAGAAGTGTCGGTCTTGACGTGGTGTCGTAACCGGAAGTCAGCCTAGTCGTGAACGGTCCCTAACACTTCCTGTTTGCTGATGACATTGCTGGAGTCTGTGGACAGTTGATGGATGCACTCCAAAGAGGCGTCAACAGCATCCCAATGGCTTGATTCCTCTGTGGTTCGTTGACCCGTGGCATTTTGTGACTGGTAGTGAAACAATCGAATCATGATGCCTTTTATGCATCCAAAACCCCACTTTGCTTGTTCATGTCACGGTAACCATGCACCCCATAAGATCCAAGAAAACTGCCAGAGTTGTGTTTTGTTGAATTATCCCTTTGCCAGGAACATTATATGGGTTCGAACCCAAATCCTCTTATGGTTTCATTTGGCAACCTTACATCATGTTATCTAAGTGTGATAATTGAATTCATTATTAAAAATAATTTTGAAAATGACCAAAATGGGTTTTGCGTTTTCATTGTGTGTCAGTATATATGCAATAATAATAGGGTTTATTTTTTCAAGTTGAGTAAGAATCTGGGCGAGTGAATGAGTTTAGTATTACGCTGCACTCAACAATATTCCAGCTATATGGCGGCGGTCTGGAAATAATTGAGTCTGGACCAGACAAACCAGTGATCAACAGCAGAAGCATTGATCTCTGTGATTGGGAAGCGATGACATGTGTCAACCAAGTCAGTGAGCCTGACCATCCGATCCCATTTGTCGCCCCTATGACAAGCATCAGTCGCCTTTTATGGCAACCATGGGTTGCTGAAGGCCTATTCTGCCCCTAGACCTTCAAGGGTTGCATAAGACTCAGGAAAATACTTACTTCCCACAGAATAAGGTACATAAACAAGGTTGACATACAATAACATAACTTAAGTCCTTTTTCCTTGACGGAGAGTGTACAAATGTCTGTCATACAGCCATAAAAATTCATTTGGAAAAAACAGTTAAATGTTCTGTGGATTATATTTCATTATAGTAAATACATTTCCCTGATGTATGGAGATTGTAAAACTGGTGACATGACAGGCACACAATTATGAAGTTAAAGTTGCTTGACGAATGTTTATTTTTAAGTACATGTCGATATCACTGGATATATATGTGTGTGCGCACCAAAGATAAACATAAAGGTAATTACCTGGAATTTGTTCCTTCCTCCATTCCAAACAAACCTATCAGCTGTTGTCCTTCGCGAGTAACACATAAGCATGATCACTGGATTGTCAGAATTTTGTGTCCTGAATTGCCATGAACTGAACTTGCAAAATGTCAGTATATATCGCGTGTCATAGGTCGTCTCCGTAACGTGAGTATGACACATGTACAAACTTAAAAGGCCAGTCACACGGGGAATTCCGTTTCTAAACATGAATTTCCCCTTCTACAAGTTCTTTGGTATTACGTCATACGTTACGGGACACTGGCAACAGCTGACATCAAATGAACGTATCTCCATATTTCAGTAGTTCAGGCAGATTCAGAAGTTTATCTATCAATGCCATGGAAATAATTGTGACAGTATCTTGTTAATGAATACATACCTTGAGTGGAAACGAAAACAAAGATAGTTGATTTCCTCTGCTCAAACTCCTCGCATCGTTCACTTTCTTGTTGAATGTTCAGACCTCGCTGCGCTGCAAGGAGCTGATCTAATATTAGTTATTACGTCTTGTCGAAAATCTAAACAATAATCGCATTTAAAATATGTTTTCTTCGAGGATGTTTTGGGGACACGTGCATTAAAAGAATGCCTTGAAGGTTATAAATGCTACGAATCGGCCTTTGTAAAATATATGAATAACGTCAAAACCCACACGACATTGGTGTAAACGTCACATGACAAATGTATGGATACCTGTTTTGCTAAAAATCGGGAATCGACGTTAATTTTCATTATAGTTCATTAACCTTTGTGGCAGCTGAAAATTGTACATCAAGGGTATCTGAAATTATGTAAAAGATTCTTACAAATAAAAAAGAACATACAAATGCCAAAAATGTTCCTAGGGTGTGGGGCAAACAACAGTACGGTTTCTTTTTCAGCAACAAAACAAAATATTAGGTTTGTGGATAACCAGAATTCAGTTTAAGTGTCCTATGGATTAGTAGTATTTTTCAGTTGAATATTATTATTTTCATCTATAAAGTAGTCGCGACGGAGTTATCGCGTTTTGTTTACATCCGACATCGTCTGCTTGATTTGTCGTTATGGGTCACACTGTCATTGACCAGTCCTCATGTAACAAACAGTACAAAACTCGTGGATGCTGAATAAGGAAAGAATTCGAACGAGATATGTTTCTGTTCATGATGATTCGATGTGTGGATACAACAGTGGAGATGGAGGTGTGTTTTTTGTAGATGTTGATTGACTGTGGCAGTGGCCATGGGTATATATAAAATTGTACTTGGGACTACAACAGTTACTATGATTGTGAGTGTACGAGGGAATGTCAATAAGTTTTGAGCCTTGCATAGAAAAACACAAATTATTGGTATGAACCACATTTATTTTTCAACATACTCCGCTTGTGAGTCAAGACATTTGTTCCATCTTTTCTGCCAGGCGCTAATGCCATCTCTGAAGAAGGCGCCATTCTGGTCCTCAAACCAAGCCTCAGTAGCAGCAATAAGCTCACTATCATCCTGAAATCTACGACCACGCAAGTGTTTCTTGAGATTTGGGAACAAATGGTAATCACTTGGTGCCAGGTCTGGAGAGTAGGGGGGATGCGGCAAGATTTCGTACCCGCATTCCTGGACAGCAGTGGCTGCAACGCGAGAGGTGTGTACTGGAGCATTGTCTTGATGTAGAAGAATACCAAGTCCGATCTTGCCCCGGCGCTTCTCCTTAATTGACTGTCGCAGTTGCCTCAACAAGTTAGCGCAATATTCCCCATTCATTGTTCTTCCTTTTGGTAAGTAATCTATGTGGATGACGCCTTTGCTATCCAAGACGACTGTCGCCATTACCTTCTGCACTGATCTGGAGGCTTTGAACGTTTTGGTCCTGGAAGAAGTGACATGTTTCCATTCCATGGATTCTTGTGTGGTGACAGGATCATAGTGGTGGATCCAGGTTTCATCACAGGTTACTAGCCTAAAGTGAAAATCTTCTGGATTCTTGTTGTATCTGGTTAGCATGGAGTTGCTTATGGTGACCCTTGTTTGCTTCATTTCATTTGTAAGCATTCTTGGCACCCATCTTGCGCACACCTTAGACATGACGAGATGTTCGTGAAGAATTGTCTCGATGGATCCGTGTGAAATGCCTGTGGTCTCCTCTAACTCGCGGAGTGTGATTCGACGATTTTCCAGCACAAGTCTATGCATTCTGTCAATGATTTCCTGACTAGTGCTTGTTGTTGGGCGACCTGGACGGGGGTCATCTTCAAGACTTGTCTCTACCATGCTTAAATTCTTTGACCCATCGTTTGATGGTAGCAGATGAAGGGGAACACTTCCCATAAACTGGTGAAAGCCTTTCTTCAATGTTCTTTGCCGAGTTTCATTCAAGAACTAAAAACTTAATTACTGCTCTATACTCAATTTTATTCATTTTCACTGCCGTGAGGGGGGTCTCTTTCTGTCAATGTGAGCTGTTCAATAACTTCTGAGAGTAGGATACCAAAACTTATATATCACATCAGCTACACCCCAAGGTTCAATGTCGTACCATGCTGTGACACCTGGGTATGAAAAATGCTCAAGGCTCAAAACTTAGTGACATCCCCTCGTATGTATCGTATGTGTAAGGATGAGTTACATGGGAGTACAACAGTTACTATGATTGTGGGTGTATGCATCGTATGTGTAAGGATGAGTTACACGGGAGTACAACAGTTACTATGATTGTGGGTGTATGTATCGTATGTGTAAGGATGGGTTGCATGGGAGTACAACAGTTACTATGATTGTGGGTGCATGTATCGTATGTATAAGGATGAGTTACACAGGAGTACAACAGTTACTATGATTGTGGGTGTATGTATCGTATGTGTAAGGATGAGTTGCACGGGAGTAGAACAGTTACTATGATTGTGGGTGTATGTATCGTATGTGTAAGGATGAGTTGCACGTGAGTACAACAGTTGCTATGATTGTGGGTGTATGTATCGTATGTGTAAGGATGAGTTACACGGGAGTACAACAGTTACTATGATTGCGGATATATGTATCGTAATGTGTCAGAATGAGTTGCACGGGAGTACAACAGTTACTATGATTGTGGGTGTATGTATCGTATGTGTAAGGATGAGCTACACGGGAGTAGAACAGTTACTATGATTGTGGGTGTATGTATCGTATGTGTAAGGATGAGTTGCACGGGAGTAGAACAGTTACTATGATTGTGGGTGTATGTATCGTATGTGTAAGGATGAGTTGCACGGGAGTACAACAGTTGCTATGATTGTGGGTGTATGTATCGTATGTGTAAGGATGAGTTACACGGGAGTACAACAGTTACTATGATTGCGGATATATGTATCGTAATGTGTCAGAATGAGTTGCACGGGAGTACAACAGTTACTATGATTGTGGGTGTATGTATCGTATGTGTAAGGATGAGCTACACGGGAGTAGAACAGTTACTATGATTGTGGGTGTATGTATCGTATGTGTAAGGATGAGTTGCACGGGAGTAGAACAGTTACTATGATTGTGGGTGTATGTATCGTATGTGTAAGGATGAGTTGCACGGGAGTACAACAGTTACTATGATTGTGGGTGTATGTATCGTATGTGTAAGGATGAGTTGCATGGGAGTACAACAGTTACTATGATTGTGGGTGTATGTATTGTATGTGTAAGAATGAGTTACATGGGAGTGTACATGTTACTATGATTGTGGGTGTATGTATCGTATGTGTAAGGATGAGTTACATGAGAGTACAACAGTTACTGTGGCTGTGGGTGTATGCATCGTATGTGTAAGACTGAGTTACATGGGAGTAGAACAGTTACTATGATTGTGGGTGTATGTATCGTATGTGTAAGGATAAGTTACACGGGAGTACAACAGTTACTATGATTGTGGGCGTATGTATCGTATGTGTAAGGATGAGTTACACGGGAGTACAACAGTTACTATGATTGTGGGTGTATGTATCGTATGTGTAAGGATGAGTTGCACGGGAGTAGAACAGTTACTATGATTGTGGGTGTATGTATCGTATGTATAAGGATGAGTTACACGGGAGTAGAACAGTTACTATGATTGTGGGTGTATGTATCGTATGTGTAAGGATGAGTTACACGGGAGTACAACAGTTACTATGATTGTGGGTGTATGTATCGTATGTGTAAGGATGAGTTACATGGGAGTACAACAGTTACTGTGGCTGTGAGTGCATGTATCGTATGTGTAAGGATTAGTGGTGAATGTGAAAACAAATGCAGATAATATCTTTGCACATTTATCTCTGTGATTACCACTGATACTATGTGTGCATGTGCGTTTGTGTGTGTGTGTGTGTGTGTGTGCGTGTGTGCGCGTGTGTGCTTGTTCTATTCAACAGTATAATTTTATGCAATTCATTTTAATCATTTTATCCATTGCACGTATTTTTATGCCCTTAAATCTCATTCAGCCTCTCCTCATAAATTTATGTATACATTGCATGTAAAATTAAAATAAACAATCTCTCCCTCTCTCTCTTTCTCTTTCTTTAAACGTTCTGATTTATTCACAAGCGAGAGCGAGTACATGTAATATACAGTCCATTTGAGTTCAAAATCTCCCCAATGAATTGTACTCTAACTCATAAACAAACAATCGCAATTGATCCAAACTAAAGCCAGAATAAACTTTTACAAATGGACTTAAAATATTGTAATGTCAAATATTTGTATAATGTCAAATATTGCAATAATACATCGATCAAACCTAGATGTTTCGACCAGATCCCCAGACATTTGCCAGCCTTGGATAGGACATATACTTATGTATCTCTTTGTGTTTAATGAAGACCCAAGAGACTATATCTGTGCATGTATGATTCAACTCAGCAAATGCATGTTATTGTTTGCAGTTTTTCAGGTTTTTCTATCTGACTTTGATGATAATTAAGACATGCATGGCTACTACACAGTGAGGCGAGGTCTGATGCCAAGAATAGTTTGATTAGTTTTTTCAATAGTAATCCCCTTTCCTTACACATCTAACATTCTGGAGCAAGTGGCTGATTTCCTTTCCGCAAGGTTTGGCACGAACATGTTTCCGTAGTTGTCAGCTTTTCTAAGGGCAGATAACTCTAGTGGTGTTACAATGGCTGCGAAGGAAATGGAGGATTCCGCAGAGTCAGGTGCCGAAGTCTTTGCTGACGCCTTGGTCGGACAAGTGAGGCGAGACGATGTAGCTTCAATGGTTCAGCATCAAAGAGAAATGTAATGATTTGTTTCTGCTTATGCTTTGCAGTGATATTATAACTCTATGATTGTCTGCTTTGGCACAATTATTTATTACCAATGACATTTGGTCATTATGCAGAGCAGTATCAGTGGGTGGAGAGGATTGTAAGAACGATTCCTACGTAGACACATGATTGCCAGATGTTTCGAATTGGCATTGTGCTCACTGGAAATGTGCATACTTTTTAACACACACAGGACCTTGTGGCCTTCAGTAAACATTCTATGTTCCTTAACTGGAATATTTGCCCATTTTGTCTTTACTGTTCGGAACGATCTATGATCTGTCAGGTTACAATAACTTAGGATTTCACTTCTTGGTATTTCTGCAGAATTTCAAAGGAATGTCAACTGCAGTTTTTAAGGAGTAAAATCTCCCTGGGCCATAGGCTTTGCTAACTGATATAGGAACAGTGTGAAACTGTGAACAGTAGTCTATTTTGTTATTATTGGTTTGATAAAATGGGCCTGCAGATTTCACTGCGGGAATGTCGATTTTATAGAAAGAAATTAAAGTATTACTAGCACCAACCTTGGAGCCTTGCTTCCAATGAGAGATGCGATCAAGATAGATAACCACAGGTGAAAAACGTTCTAGACAAATCATTGTCTGGTCTTTGATTCACAGAAAATGTGGGTGACATTATGAAAAGGGAGCAATCCTTGATCACACTTGGTAATTGGTCAGTGTTATGTTCACAAATGTTTTGTGTTCTTTCTTTGCATTTACTTGAATTCTTGTTGGAAATTTTGAGGTACAAGATGACAATGCCAGACCATATCATGCCAAGGTAGTCACTGTTTATCTTTGACAAGAAGGCATGCAGACATTGGACAGGTCCCCTGTCATGTCTGGTGGATGTTCATTGGTGGAGAGAGTATGCAATGTGTACAATGGTGTATGATAGCAACCACCCTCAAACGTGAACGAAGGTTGATCCTTCAGGTCAGGGTACACTTAGGGTAAGCAAGTTGCTCAGCAATATGCAAGAAATCTAGCATTGGGTTAACTCAGAGTACTGATGTCACATTAATTTTACAGATATTACCAGGGATTGGGAAAGAAAACATTGACAATGGGTCATTTTCAGAATTATTAGCCATTTTCTGAATTTAGAATGGGCGACTGCCCTTGTATCAATAGTAAACTTCCAAATTGTAATGGTCCATTTTTCATTCTAACGATTGCCTTTCCCAATCCCTGCATTACACTCTCTTTTCAGTAGTTACTCTGTTTTATGTTAGTCACATAAATATAAATGCAACTCTGTTTTTTGTCAAGTTTTAAAATAGTGGACATAAACATGAACACCTACTTTTATGAGATTTTATTTTTTTATAAAACTTTTTTAAACTGTTGTACTCCCATGTAACTTTTTTTAAAACTCTTTTGATGATAGACCCATGAAGGTCCCTTGGTAGAAATAGGCCTTCAGCAACCCGTGCTTGCCATACAAGGTGAGTATGCTTGTCGTAAGAGGCGACTAACAGGATTGGGTGGTCAGCTTTGCTGACTTGGTTGACACATGTCATGCAGATCGATGCTCATGGTGTTGATCACTGGATTGTCTGCTCCAGACTCATGTATCTACATATTGCTGAGTGCGGCGTAAAACTAAACTCGCTCACTCACCCTTTTGATAAGTATATGTTGTTTATGTTTAGTTGAGATTACTAGAGGGAGACAGAATTTTCAAGACTCTGGATCTGAGTTGCATCCAGATTGAAGGGTTACTGGTTCATGTACATGATATATTTTTGTTTCAGGTTGTCAAGGTTTGAAAAGACTAACGAGATGCTTATCAACTTTAATATGCTGTCTTCCAGTCGGTTTGAAACAACAAGTCAGGAATTTAAGAGACACACCATGTTGTTGTATGACATGAAGAAAGATTTGGACGTTGTGTTCCGGAGGATAAGGTATGTGCTTGATAAGATTAAATTCATGTGATTTTGGAAACATGCTGAACATAAAAAAAGATAGGTTTAGATAATACACTTCTGAAATTTGAAGACTCTTCATTTTTATGGAAGCAAGTTTGTCTTTCACATACCATCACAGGTGTAAAACGAAAGTACTCATTGGAGACATGTTAGAAATTCAACAGGGTTTGAGGGGCAAGAAAGCTCTTAATTTCTTACCTGACCATGTCCCTAGTCCTGGTACTTTATCTCAGAATGTTACTGGTACAACAATGGTGTTCCATATGTCAATGCTGCGCATTACAATTTATGATATTCACATTAATATTCACAAAATATTCTAATCAAATGGGTGATTTGAACGTTTGTATGTCAAAACAATCTCACTACAGTAGACAGATGCCATACAACAGGTCTTGTATTCAATCTTTTCCTCAGGCAGGTGGGAAAACCAGTATTTACACTGTCACATTTCTTTGCATGTCTTTCTCTTCAGTCACACAATGGATAGTTTATGTAACATGTAACATGGTTTGATAATCTAAATGCTGTTTTTGAGTATTTCGTGCTCAGATATTGTCCTTGTTTCTACACAAAGACAGTGATAACAATTGATGCTGCTGTTTTGTAGGAAGTTGAAACAGAGGCTGTCGAAGATGCATCCAGAAGCCTTTTCAGGTTAGTTGTAAGTTACACTTCAGTTGTTCTTACTTTTTTAACATGGAGCCATAAAGTTCATTGCAAGATTTTCATCCCTATTACGTCAACCTTTGAATAGGCTTTTTTATGCTCATATGACCCTCAAAGTTTACATTTGTCCTATATGCTGCTTAGGCCCTAAATGGCAGTCCGTTTCATCAAATATATTATGGAGAATGTTCAATGAACTGAAAATTTGAAACTGAAAGTATATGGCCTTATAAGTAGAATGTGACTTTGCATGAAGAGCAGAAGATGTAGAAAGAGCAATGGCAGCTGATCAAGCATGAGATTTAGATAAGTGATTCTTTGAGTGTCATTTTAGAAGCTGAGAAGTATAGAATTGACAAACATTATAGATAACAACTTCTTTATTATTGGAGTTGCGATGTTTCATTACAGATTCTTTTACCTTTGTCAACCATGTCATTCCTGCTTGACAATGGTACAAGAACCTGCATCGAAGCGTTACACTCCTGTAATAATGAAGTTATTATCCATAAAGTTTGTCAGTTTTGCAATTTAGATAGGTGACCTAATCAGTTTGTCTTGGCACTCAAACTGAGAGTTTGCTCAGGTGTATTTATGAAGTCATTATCAGTGAGTTCAACAAAGTATAACACCTCAAAGTTCGATACGTCACATCAAATTGTGACTCTATTCTGCATTATGAGAGACTGTACGAATGAATGTTGAATTGGATAAACCAGGCTTTTCATTGCCAATGTTCTTGTAGTCAGAGTGTGGGTTATCGGACACAACTTATGTAATAATGTTGTTTGTTTGTTATCAGCATGTAGCAATGTGTACAACTTTATAGAGGCTGAAGATGATGATGAAGATGATGATGAAGATGAGGATTCTGGCAAGGTCAAGGTCACACCTGCTGTTGATGTGAAGGTCAAAGCTGCCAAACCATGACACTTGTTAATGTTTCAGAGATAATGCTGACCTTGGACTTGTTTTTGTTACGTATGTAACAAATGTGATTGAATGAAAATGTGCGCCTTGTGGTGATCTCGAGAGGAGATGATTTAGCTTGAAAAGCTTGTAAAGCACTTACTTCATTCCCCATCTGTGCAGTAGCCACTGATGTATATGTTGTCCATAAATGACATAAAACACATTGCTCAGCGAAGGTCCCTGAGAGGATTATCAACATCCCAACTTTGTCTGTGATAATACATTATGATGTGATAGCCGTTAATGATGTCCATGGTATGTCTCATCATGTCTGTTAGCATCATCAGGCTGAGATAATGATTCCAATTCCGGACCATGTTCATTCACTCACCTAAGGACACATCAGGGACCTTAGAATATTCAGCTTTTTTTAAAGATGCTGAGGGTACTACTTCCACAATATCAAAGTGGAGAATTATGGTTTTTCAAAAACAGTAAGTTATTGAAACTTGAAAACTTGCTCAAGTCAGCATTTACTTCAGATTAAGATATCAGCAAAACTCATTTACATTAGATGTCACTTTGAGAGCGTAAGAATGGTTTTGAAATGATTTTCCATAGATTTACATTCTGTTAAGAAAATACGCTTCATGTTACCTAAGCAATGAATATACAGTCTATAAAAGGCCCAACAAATTTGTTGGATGATCCAAATATGATGGATGATCATGGCTACACAGTTAAATTTGCAGGGAGGCCTTTCTGTTTAATCTATACAAACAATATGTATGTAAGGGAAATAAGTTTCTCCACTGTTTTGTATGATTTCATTATCTGTTGGATAGATCTGTATATTTGATCTAAAGGATGTGCCCAGGAACATAAGTTGCCAAGAGGGCTTTGTGCAATTACTACACATAGACTAACAGTCATGGCCTGGCTGTTAATGCCCTGTACAACAATGCTGGCACACCTGCTCGTCAGTGTTAGAAACAGCTCACCCATGCCAAAATTGAGATGGATCAAAGTGGTCTCAGGTGTCATCACTTGAGTGTGACCTCCCAGCTGTCATTCCATGGTGTAATGCCGATACTGTTAAACACAATAGTTCAGCCAGGTGACTGCAACCAAGAGAATGTACTGATTATGAATAAATGTGTTTGGTTTGCAGAGGTCTAAAATGTTGGTCTTGTGATGCCATCTGATTTTGTTCTGTGATGTCAACGTTGATGACATATTATCAAGAGCTATTTCTAACACTGTACACAGAGCTTGTAGTTCTGGCTGGAACCATGCTGATGCAGGACAAGGCCTTCACTCACTAACTCTCCACAGTTGTAAATAATGCATGCAGTCATCCAGAGAAGAATATCATGAGGATCATACATCATCATATTGGCTCATCATCTGCTTTTCCATGCTGTGGAAGCCTGACAAACTGAAAAGTTGAAAACTGTTGATGATATAGATTGGCAGGATGGACGAATAAAGTGTCTCTGTACTCACTACATGTTGAGTATTTTCTGGCAGGCCGAAACCTTGTGCATCTGTCAACATATATATATTTATGATGTAACCCCAAGTGAGTGAGTATGGTTTTGCCACTTTTATCAGCATTCCACTAATATCACGGCAAGGGACACCAGAAATGGGCTTCACAAATTGTACCAATGTGGGGAATCGATCCTGGGCCCTCACAGTGACAAGCAAACTCTTTGATCATCAACCCAACTGCATGCTGAGAACACAAGAGAGGTTAGGTTGTTAAAAAGGTTCGGACAAAAACAATATGTGTATACCAAGTGGTATGGTGTTGGTCCCTTGTCTGTTGTCCATTTTGTGTTATGGTGTATCACAAATTACAGCACAGTGACCTGATGCTTAAAATGACCGATTGACCGCGCTAAGGGTTGATAACAGCAAAGTGTGTGAATATATGAGAGGGGTTGTACTTTCTGGATCTAACTATGGTGAATGGATTGCTAAGTGTACTTCAACTTAATCCCCTCCAAGGTCCAAACCCTTCTTCCAGGCATTTTGGAGTACTTGGGATTCCCTCAGCTGGTGTAAATGCTTCATTTTTCATAGGGGCTGCCCAATACGTTGAAAGCCACCGTCATGCATTGCAGCCATGTTACCCATAGAGGTGCACTGTCCTCTGGAAACCACAACAGTGTTTTCAGTAACCTTTCTGCAAAGGCGGTCGGAACAACGTGGGCCGCGCTGAATAGGATCTCCCAGAACAGCGTCCATTCGAAGGGTGCTGTTGCAGCCCTTTGTTCCCCGAGGAATCTAAAGGCGGAAGAGAGCAATTACTCATTTTTCGGGACTGATGCAAGACTTGGACGCGAACATCCAAAAACGTTCATATCGGCACCATGGGATCATGTGTGCCCCCAGGATCTGTCAGGGTAGAACTGCCCAATGGCATGCACGTTTCTGAATAACAGTTATAAGTCATAGGCGTTCTGCCAGTCTCATTGATCTTACGAAACACTGAGTCACCCCCAAATACAATCGTTCATTCTCACATTGACGGTATGAGAACGCGTACAATACAGTTGCCCCTGTCAAGGTTGTCCAAACTAAACCTTAATTCACCCTAAGACATAACGTTTGCCCAACGACAATTGGTCTAACGATTCCGCTGTTGACGCCAAAGACGTCTTGCGTGTATCAGGCACGTGGCCTGGTTTAGGCCTAAGCACAGGTGATGAAACATTTGAAATCAAGGAGAGAGCACGTCTTAAAGTAAAACTTTCATCTGAATACAAGATAAAGTTAAGACAAACATCAATAACATGGTAAAACATGCAAAACTTAAAAACTCCAAACTAACAGATCAAATTCAAGCTGACTTTGCCTAGTTGATATTGTAAAAAGTACCAAACAACTCCCGAAGCTTGACTGCAGTCTGTCAACTAGCCGTGCGTGACACCTGTAATTCTGTAATGCCCGACTCCAGTCTGTCCACTCACTCTGATACCTGTAGTTCTGTGAGGGTTTCGTGAGTTTTGGAGAATCTGATATGCAAATCATGACTTGTATATCTAAATTTTGTGAATGTTCATTTGAATGCTTCTGTTGCAAGAAGAGTTGAAGACTGAAGTCAGAAATGTAACGTTACTGAATAAAGTTATTACCCATTACGTTTGTTTGATATTGTACTTCCTAACTTCTAAACTATACCACCTAAAGAAGCTATAAATGTAACTGAAGGATATTTAATCTCAAATATGCAAGAACAGGATGGCAGACTAAATTTAGAATACAAGACATATCCTCAACCATACCGAAATAAGGTAGTTCGCTGAAATAAAAGCCTCTGATAGCTTCATTTTCTTTAACAAATTGTAACTTCGCTCAGTGCGTCTGTTAAGTAACTATCAACAAGTAACGGACAATGATCCACATAGAGTAGCGAGCTTCCGTCTCTCTCATGCAGGAACGAAGCGAAGGTTGCCTGGTTGTCCACAATCTTCTGTGGAGAGTTATGGTCCATAGGTATAACAAAGCGAATTTAAACATTTTAAACGTACTGCCTGAGAGGACGCGGCAGGGACGCCCCGTAGATGTTTTCTGACGTAAAACTGACGGGTAAGCAGCGGTGTGCTTTCCGCATCATTATCACCGTATGGGATGATGATCATATTTAACGGCGTGTAGTGATCAATACAGCATGGTTGTCGTCGGATCGTCAGGCTTGCCTCAAGGGAGAGCATACATCAGTTGTCTCACACAGCATTGAAATAATTGAAATTGACCTGTAGTTGATTCCCACGTCACAATACGTTTAGGAGATAGTCCAATATCCGTCAATTAGTTTCGCTCGTGAGGCACGTTCGAGGCCTTTAGGCCGAGGAGGGGTTTCACGAGCAAAACTAATCGACGGATTGAGGACGTTCTCCAACTTATAACGAAGTCAACTTTGCATTCACGTGTGGAACTAATATACAGTGACACCTAGACTCCGAAACATGTTCTGATGTCAAACATGCTAAAACATTCTGAAAAAAAGCACCCGTCATATACACTCGTGCGGCACTAATCTACAGCTCGTGACGTAGAAAAAGGAAAGTCACAACGGAAACTATCGTCTCATCACCGCTGTCAGCATAAAAAATGGATTCTGATGAAGAACTGTTCTTGACCCCAAACCGGTAGAAAATTATTACCCTTGGTGATTTTGCAATAAATGATGAATTTGAGACTTTAATCAATTTGGATAAATCAAACATCGACTTTGAAGGAATTTGAAAACAAGAATTCTGTTTTGGGAGAGAATCAAAATTCATCTGATACCGAACCTTTTCTAGCTAGTCCAAAAAAAATGAGAACACATTGCAGTGTGACCCCACAGATTCAATCTCCCGCGCACAAGGATCTGGAAAAGGTAGCAGTGCCCCGTTTCCGAACTCCATAGTGAGAGCCTCTAGGCAAGTCTGCTTTTTCCACAAAAACTGAAAACAAGAGCTTGTGGGCAATGCCTCTATTCAGTTCTTGGTGTGAAGAAAGATAAAAACGATTTTCCAACTCAAAACCACATGACCTTTTGACATTGGCCAGAAATGAACCCGATTTGAATCGAACTTTAATGATATTTATTACCGAGGTTCGAAAGCATAAATTGTTCTGGCCAGTAAGTTGTCTGAAGGGCCAATGAAAGTTTTGGGTCACTAGCCCCACTGGCTGGTGAGAGTTTGAATCTATTTCTAACACTGTTTGTTAGACAGAGGATAGGAATCACAAAGCGACAGGCGAGTCATGACAGAGGAAGAAGTGGATGTTTTGTGGGCGAAATCTCTTTTAGGAAGCGATTCCCCATAACAGCTCAGCGACACCCTTACCTAATTGATTGGCCTTAATTTTGCCCTCAGAGCAGGAGACGAGCATTGATGTGTGCTGGTAGGTTAAACATTCCATCTGAAGGTAATACAAAACGTGAATGAAGGATCCAAGTACTTAGTTTACGCCGAGGACATGTCCAAGACCAACAGGGGCGGCCTTAAACACCGGAAGTGCGAACGTAAAGTAGTGAAGGTGTCTCAGACCAACGAGCGACCAGGGAGATGTTTGGTTCTTTTATACGAAATGTCCTTCAATCTGTGGTAAGATATCAGAAATATGTCTCTTACAATTAATTTCCGCGATCTATTTTTCTTTCCAAATTCATTTGCAATATACGTGGATAAGTGAACATTGAGGTGTCAACAAGAGTTGTATACTCCTCAGGGAATTGAGATTGATAATACGATGTGACACTGAGCTTCACATCCAGTGATCGAGGGAAACCAATACCAGCGCCTTGAGCAAGCGCAAGTTGCATGGATATGTGCGCTATCTACATATCCTATAATAATGATCCTATAAATACTTGCCAGGCGTTATATCTTCGACCAGTTCAGTACCCCATGACAGATGTCTGGCTTGCTGGTGTCCTGATAGGCGTACATACTCTCACCCAAACCATCAGTTGTCTTTGCAAGGTTGCAGGCTTCAGTGGTTTCTACACCAACCATTCGCTTAGAGCGACCACAACTTGACTTTACGATGCCGGGCTTGATGAACAGCTGGTCTGCGAGCGAACTGGGCATAAATCATCAGCTGTCGGTTGTTATGAGGTACATGTTTGACACCTTTTACAAAATACTAAGTACGGCTCAACTCATGACGTCACGATGGAGTTCAATTTGTCACGTAAATACGCTGACTGCACAGTTGATTAGCGAAGTCAAACTTGTATCACGATTAATTAACTTTATATATGGTTTGTTAATCCTGATATTTTATGGTTTTTATTATTTTATTATTGAAAGTTATATAAAAATGTTTTGAATTATGTCTATAGAACCTCTGATCCTCTGACGGCCAAAGTGAACAGTATCGTACAGAGGAAGTCGAGGAAGGGGGTATCTCACAGATACAACAGGAACCGTTACCGAGACTGATGGCACGTACCTGTCTGTGAACATGTGATCACGAGTGAACCACAGGAAAACTGTAGAGCAAATGGGGTTGCGCAGCATAGAGAATAAGACCAGTCTTCTTATATGCTAGCGAAGCGAGCAAATGTTGGCTACGTACTTCCCTCGCTTCGATTCGGAACGTATTTTTCATGTCAAAATAAAATATTGCCAGCATTAAATGTGTACACCCATTTCATCACTGGCTTGTATTTCTGCACTGGCTCTCATATTTCCAACTCCATGTTGAATAATTATTCACGTAAAATTTATGTTATTCAACAATTCAAGGGCAGCTCGTGGAATATCAGATCGTTCTTTGCCGACATTCCCTCTGCCGGTTCAACGGAGTGAAGGAACAGGAGGCCTATAGTGTATTATTCCATGTGGAATACATACAGCGCTACCTCCCCTGCTTCAGTCGCCCACTACGCCAGAGGTGTTTTCATGTAGAATAATTGTTACGAAATTTCTAACAATAACGACGACAGATAAGACACAATAATCTCCAACAGGTTCATGATAAAATTCGGCAATATGGTATTTCTTTTTTTATTTCTGCTTACTCTTGTTCCTTCACGCCGTTGAACCCGAAATGGACCCGAAGAACGACAAGTGGTGCTTAAATGTTGAATAAAATATATTTCATGTGAGTAATTATTAAATAGGGGTTAGAAATCTGAGAGCATAAAACAAGTGAGGAAATAGGAGTGTAGCTTTGTTGGTGGCGATATTTCATTTTGACATGTAAAATATTTTTCGAACGGAAGTGATCGAAGTAAGTTGCCAACTGTTACTGTAGAATATCCTTCTAATTGAGTATTATAAAACCAATGGTGGTCTCCAATGGTCGCTAGCAGCCTTGCAACTTCGTTTTAATCATGACAATGGCACCAGTGGGAAATGTTCGATTGGCTCGTGTGAAAGCACATGCACTGAAACCTTTACACTTTTAGGATGCTGTGCGGCGATGCTTTATAAGGTCATTTTAGACTGGGTATACAAACATTCCCCCTCAATACTCGCCTCGAGAAACCCGAATGTTAAGAGCAGCGATCATAGATGTTTACCTGCTGGTTACAAAGCTTTCCGCCGTCTCCCATATTAGAACTGAGTTGCGATACTGATATCAGTACCTGCGTGCGGTATTCAGTCGCCATCTACAGTTACACTTGCAGACTTAGTATTATGTTGTCATATGTACTTGTATAAATTATTGGGATATATTGTAAACATATAGTGATATTGTGACTAACGTATATAGTCAGGACTGCTGATATTTCCTTTCACACTGCTATTATGAATGTACCAGTCTGACATTCTACTTCATACTGCTATTGTAATTGTCTATAGTGCCACTGTGTTTTATTCTGACACTGGAAACCTAGGTGATATAACAATAAAAGTGTGTACTGCATCATACCCATTTGTTTCTCTGTGTCACCCATCTGGGGCAGACTTTGCAGATACGTACACAGCCCATCATGGCCAACATCCGAGTAGGAATATGAATCAATTACCCGTGTTCTACTTACTGGAGATGTAATCTAAGTTGCGAGGTGGCAAGAGCTATAGCCCCTCTTTTATACCCAAGGAAAGACATTCAGAGCATCCAACTCTGAGGGTCAGAATATACTGGACAGACCACTATGTAGTTTAATCCTTCAGTAGCCTCCTGAAATATACCCCGTCCCTACCCGTACTCTTATTATGTGCAATATCCATATGTACAGTATTGTACCCGGACATATTTCCCATAGCAATGAATGTTTATGTAAATGTTTGGTTGATATTACCCTGGCAGATGCATAGGTATGTATACAAGGTACTCGGCGTAGCCCGGAGAGAATTTAGTTTTAAGCCGCTTTAAGCAATATTCCAGAAATGTGCTTCACACATTGTACCAGTGTGGGATTCGAACCCATCTCTTCGGCGTGACTAGTGAACGCTTAAACCACAAGGCTTCCCCGCCGCCCACCGCCTAATCTTGAAGTTTGTCCACTGAAATAGAAAAGTGAATATTACCATTATTATATTTATTTCTGAAATAGCTGCCTTGGAATTTGTCCTTTCTCTCCCTCCCTCCCTGTCTGTCTGTCTGTCTGTCTGTCTCTTTCTCCCTCTGTCTGTTTCTCTAAATATGAGGTGCACCGCGTCCTCCGAACTGTCAACAAGTACAATCAATTACAGTCAACATTGTAACTTTAATGCCTGTCAGGAAAATTCCTTGGGCAGCAAAACACAACCCAGTGTGCTCTGACTACATTCTGTGACGGAAGCGCTTTTTTGCAAACATAAACAGTATTGTTTCTCAGTTGTTCTAAATGGTAGATTCAGCGGGCATTAACAACGCTCTTTGATATTTGTATCTGTCAATACATACCACTTCAGGCTATATGCAGTCCAAACAATGTGTTGTAAATCCATTTTCACTCGTGGCTGCAACCATTCACTGTTGCCGCATTAGGACGGTAATACACTGGTATTATCGACTGGATTTATACACCGTTATATGTATAGTTTCTATGAGCCTCTGATGTATTCAGACTGTCGCTATTCAACATTAATTGAACTGGCATCGTTTATTTGTCATATTTGATCACAGGTTTTCTTTGCAATAGAACTGACCCCATGTTTGTTAGAAAGGTTGTTCATAACGATTAATGATATAAATTGAGGCTGGTTGACAGTGACGTCCTATACTTCCTCAATACGTTGTCACAGCTAGCATGGGTAAGTCCCTAGTTCTGTCCACGTTTCTGGTTATTCAACTTTGTCCAACGAAAGATCAGTTCTGTGATCATTGGTAACATGTAAAACTACCCTCACTTTGTTTTCAATATATTTATATTTCGTGCAATCAAAACGGATTGAAAATCAAGTTATGATTCATCCGTGTACTTCCTGTAAATAATGTATTGAATGACTTACTGATTTGATGGCAAATAGAAACTTTAACAGAAAGCCCTAATCCGGTATTTAATCTGCTAGATGTGAACAGCATCCGATTAAGATTTCGTTTTAAGATTAAAGCGAAATGTATAATATACATATCAGTTCTAATGATGTAATAATTTGGACAAATAAAGAATGGACATTAAGAAGGTAGGGTCACATCATTTGAAATACTGGTATATCCATCGGCTTTGAGTAAAGTGATATCAATACAACCTAATCTTCAAGTGTATTACTTGGCAGAATATGTTTCTAAAATTATGGGTAGATCCAGATTTGAGTGTTAACTTAGGTGTGATCAGGACCTAGATTTTCGAAGCTCTCTTAGCGCTAACATAGTCGTACATTAATCTTAATGTATGGCACTTAAGACAATCTTCGTGCTAAGAGAGCGTCGAAAATGTAGGCCCAAGCTAGCTATTCTCGAAACGTTCGCAGCCCTACGAAGTTCTTAAGCCCATTATTAACACATTGGCTACGACCAAAGTTAAGAATTCTAATGACTACGAACGTTTCGAGAATAAAGGCCCAGGTTCGTAACGCTACTGAACAATTGTATTACATTAATATCTAGTTTCAAAGTCAGGCTGTAGTGAGTAAAACGCGAATGACTGCTGAAATTCCTTGAAGGTTTCTTAGATTTTAGGGTTAGGACTTAAAATCGGGAACAATCGAAATCAGGTGCTTTATCGTGGATTATTGTCTAAACCAGTTTTACAGCCTCTGGCCATGGATCAGAATTTAGTGTCTGGACAAAATATATTAGGTGTACTTCTATATGTGGC
The DNA here is from genome assembly GCF_037392515.1 of Haliotis asinina. NCBI lineage: Eukaryota > Metazoa > Mollusca > Gastropoda > Lepetellida > Haliotidae > Haliotis > Haliotis asinina. The sequence continues at coordinate 5,174,699 of NC_090282.1, forward strand.
TACTTCACGCGTCAAGTTACTTTTGTCTCCTGTGTTATCCTCAGAGTAATATACACATTTCCAGTTATCAACAATCGCAACTGTAACAGATTTATTCCAAATTTTCCCGTTTCATTGAAACACGTTGTCCACACATCTCAGAGAATTCTTCATAAGCGCACCCCCTTTCCAGTCCATACATGTATCTCAATGCCATCATGTGTGCGGAATACATAACACATCCATATTGTGCAATAGGTGTTACGACGTAAATTTGGCTTACTTATATATACAAAAAAAGTTTGAATGAAAAAAACAAACAAACAGAAAGCAGTTGCTCATTTTATAAATATACGGCGCATGAAATTTCCGAGGAAACCGCTCCAGCGTTGTATTTTCGACCTGGAATACAAAGGTTCCTTTCGATGAACTACCGCAGATGACACTTTGAAGCCCGTTTGTTCAAATTTGTTGTTTAACGCCTCACGCTGCTATTATCTAGCAATATGTCAGTGTTCCGGGTAAGATTAGATAAAGATGTTAAAACCACATTGGACGATAATAGCTAGTCGATAATCCTACATTTGAAGACACGTCTAGAGCTCCCTGTTGTGCCGTACGTAATAGACGGGTTATGTATGGGGTAACTGGGAATATCGGTCTATAACTACCCCCTTGTCAGGATTCATGGCCACAGTATGATTCTATTACCCATGGTTTCCGAAACACTGCTAAAGTGATCGGATGATCAGGTTCACTGAGTGGACAGAGTCTTCCGTGTGTGTGACGAACAGTTAAACCAACAAATACCTATGTATCTAACCGTCAGCTGAAAGGTACTGACACTGGGTAGTTCCCTGCATCTCACAAGTTATGTACAACTAAACAATAACAAACCACAACTAACAATTTCGACTGCAGTTCAAGAGTATTTATTGTAAATGCAAGTAAATATCGGCAGTATATATGAATAATCAAATACATATTTTAGCAATTAATAACATTGCTACAAATTACATTCATACCTGAGGTATATAACAATGACATAACCAGAACTAAATGATATTACCAAAAAAGTGCCTGTTACACATACAAGTCAAAGTCTAATATCTCTAATTATAACCTATACTGCAATGTCGAAATAGAACCGCATTGCGCATACATTGTGTATTCGTTAATCAGACGTAAGATTGAAATAATCAAAGTACAAATCCAACATCAGTTTAGTAATCTTTCATAAATAAAAAGCAAGTCAGGTAAAACAAAATACATCAAGTTGTAGGACTTGATATGGGCCAGTAACTTGCCTTTCGTCCACCCCTAAATATATATACAATAACATATATTCCTGACTTTTCTACAGACGCCACGGCACGTTTGCAGCAGACGATCGTTAGTACAATGTGGACTGTCCTCTTGCCGTCATTGCTGCTGCTTCGTGAAGTCAGAGCGGAACATTTATTTGTGCGCATCTCCGATGCCGACAGAACATTCACGTCCGGGGCTGTGCTGCATACTCGGAAGACAACCAGTGCTGTTGCGTGTGGCATTGCCTGTTACCGACTGGGAACATGCGGCTCCTTTAACAGTAGACTGGAGTCTGATGATACATTCACCTGTGACCTCCTGTCCGATATCCCGCTGTCTCCCATGACGGACCTGTCTCCTGTAGCTGGAGCCGAGTACTATGAACAGGTGGGATGAGTGAGTGAGTGAGTTTGGGTTAATGCCGACTAAACAGTATCTCCTTATATCAAGGCCTGTATACTTGGTCTGAGAGGAAGTCTCGACTAATGCCGACTAAACAGTATCTCCTTACATCAATGCCTGTATGCTTGGTCTGGGAGGAAGCCTGTTGTAAAAGTGGACTTTTGAGCACTATAATTTGTGACCTTGACCTGTATTTAGTTCTTGCATGAAAACAGCAGTGTGAAATGTCCTCTACACATCAAGGTACGTCTGTTTGGCGGAGCCTCATTAAATACCTTAATACGGTTTTGATGTCATCACACCCTGGCTTTGGAATGTTTCATATGGCCTGTAACAGGTCTACTACATTTCTGAAGGTATTTTCCAGACATGTCAACCCCTCCTCAATCCAACTGCAGCCGCAGAGGTCACCGAAGAGGGCCAGGATAATACCGGGCTCGTGTACCTGGCCAGTAACAACGGTCTGGACGTGACACTCGTCAACATGTCTGACACCTACGAGGTGGTATCTGTGACCAAAGTGGCAACGGTAGAACAGATGAGCAGCGGGAAGTTTACACAGATACACGGTACAAGTAATGTCCGCCTGGAGAACGGAACCGACTTGGAAGTCTTCATAATAGGTACTGTAAGTCATTTATATATCTGTAACTTCTTTGTATACTAATTCACAACCAGAAACACATGCGTGTTAGACATTTCTGCCCCGTCAGTGAAACAGTTCGGCAAATAAAAGTTTGATCAGACAAATATCCTCTTGTTTGGGCCACTTTAGCCGCTTGTATACTTGCGCCTCTCTCAAAGTTAAAAGCAGATAATTTCACAACGAGATATACTTTACGTGCACAGATTTTCCGTTAATACGTACAACTAACCCAGCTGAGGTCACGTGATACTTCGGGTATCTCTGGATGGGTCCCTTTATGTTTCTGCGATAAAATAATTGAGGTAAAGTGACAGCTAAAAGTTCCCCAGTGCAATATCCGTTAAGTTCTGATACTGTAACTGGAGGAGGAGCGCTCTTGTACGCATTCATTTTCACTGTTGTTTAAAGTCGTTGTAGTAAGTAGATTTGTTGCAGGGTCTGAAGTCAGATGCACTTTCGAGAAACCAGACTTGGAACCATGTTTTTCATCTATCCAAGTACCAATGGTCACCATATTTGATACTGATGACATCACGGCGTTGTTAGAAACCAAGACCCATGTCGGACTGATGGCGTTCAGCTACTCTAAGATCACTGTCGTTGACATCTTGTCTCCTGGGACTTGGGTCGTCAACAGGACTATTGACCTGTCTCCTGGCAACAAGCCGCCCGGATGGACGAACATCCCACAAGGACTGGTTGGTGCCGCTTGGCTCGTCAGGGAAAACACCACGGGAACGGAGGTGTATGACACGGCGTTACTGATAACCAAAGATTACTACGTCGTGTACGACTTCCCCAACGATAAGCTACTGAAGAGAGGCCACTTGTGTGCACCTGCTTAAGAAAGTTCCGTCGTAAAATAGATATATGCTTTTTTCCTTCATAAACTGATAATTAACTAGCAGAATGAAGTCTAAAACTGAAATATTGAACAACCACTGATTCATCTACCAAGTTTTCATTATTTGTTCACGTATGCTATGCTCCATTTCACACTAGAACGTTTCACAATACAAAAGAAACTAGGCTGCGCAATACAACCGGTTTACCGGTATATACCCATTCAGCCATGTAAAAGATACGTATTGCGATACGCTGATCGGAAATCGTTTTTTTGACATGCGATCTGAAAACTTCGTAGCACTCGGAGATCTTCGGATATTTCCGTTTTTCACACCGAAAGTTAATGTAAGTTCGCTGTAAGTTGTATTCTTCTTTATTGTTCAAGTGTATCGCAGTGTTTTGGATCTGAATGTTGTCAATATTAACTCATTAATGACGATTGATATACGATGTGTTCTGTCTTGATCAAGTTGCCGTCTAAAATTTCAGGGTTTTTTTGAGGGTGGAGATTTGTAATGATCATCAATCATAGTGATTTTGTTGTGATTTTGCTTTATAAACCAAGCATTGACGCTATTATAAGTAGTTATCGCAATATATCGCAGTATGAAATTTCTCTGCAATACCCACCCCTATAGGAAACATGCGATAAAGGTAAAAGATCGAGATCTAAACTATGATTTCAGAAACCAGCAACTGTAAGCTTATTTTTGTAATAAACATAGTTTATTCACATGCCAGTGTTATGACATGATGTCAGACATATTTCATTGTGTCGACATATGATGTGTCGAACTTTCTGTTGTTTCTAAGTATAAGCTTGCTTCCTGCCAATTCTTTAGTTAGTTATATACCGACGTACTTACATAGGTCCCTACAGCTTCGACAAAGCGGTGTTCGACTGTAACAGGTGTTAATGTTGCTTATAGATTATTTCAAAGTGACAAAGTACACTGCCTTGATATAGAAGGCCAAAAGTGAAATGGTTTTCAATGGCGAGGTATTTGATGGGATCGCAGACGACAGTATATAATGCTATTGTGGAGTGATTCATAGACTAAGTCATTTCAATAGTTTTCTTTATAAAACTTCATTTATTCAAACGATCTATTTGTTTCAATATGTGTCCAAAGTGCACCAAATTTCTATCCCCTTTGTCTATGTAATGTATTTAGCAAACATTCAAGCAGGGCAGTTCAATTCAAAACAAACACACAATTTCAGGAACCTATACAAAAACTAATGGCCAATTTTGAAATGTTGAACCTTTGAATGTGCCATTGTCATAATTCACTTGAAACTTCGGGATATACAATACATCTAAAATCTGTAAATTCCCTATAACTACACACGTACACGCATGTATACATGGTATCATAATACAAACGCAATAAATAAACAATACACACAGAAGTAGTCATAAACAAATGCCAGTTTACTCAACTAAGTTCCATTTGATTGCAGTCTTCATCCTCGCTTATATGATAACCTAGAGAAATGGCTTTCTTTTTATGTACATTTGTCAAAAAATTGAATCGGCTTTCACGCTTATGGGAACGGTGGGGTAGCATAGTGGTTACGTCGTCCGCTCATTACGCAGACGACCAGGGTTCGATTCCCCACATGGACACAATGTGTGAGGTCCATTTCTGGTGTCCCCCACAGCGATATTGCTGCAACTTTAGAACTGATGCTCAAAGCGGCGTAAAGCTAAACTCGCTCACTCACTCGCTCACTCAGACTTACAGTGGATGGCCGCATTGGTTGCTAAATATTTTCATTCACGAGGTCCGAGGTCTGAGGTCCGTATGTCACAGATGAGGAGCGCCTGGCAATGGCAAGCTCCCACCCTAAACCTCACATGTAAACCACGTGGGTTCTAACAACCCCACCTTAACCCCAAGAATTCGAACCCAAGAGCATACAATGAGCGTAATCCACTGCCATGTCAGTACCTACTATAGAAATCAAATGGAGCCCACTACAGCGGTAACAAGATCCGACAAAAGCCTCCACTGAAAGACAGACAATGCTAATTATGAAGTAGTCAAAGGCAACATATGATACATTTGTGATTTCACCTTAAAAGGCAGTTCTAAATGGCATTATGTGTTCACAGCAGGGACCAAGGCGGGGTGCCAATATCCACTTGTGAGAAAAGTACACAAAGTAAGTGATTTAGGATAAATCTTGCCAGGCTTCCATGTTTGCAAGTCTCTTTGGCTGAGTGGATTAGATCGTTGACCTTGTGTGCTTCCGATTAGGTGTCTTTCTCCGAATATGTGCGTACGAACGCCGGATTGGACTTTACTGAGTGTAATTCCAAATGTAAGATATGTTTCACTATTTAAGACCTGGAACATATACAGTTGAAGCTCCGTATTTCTACCTCAGTTACTACTTGAACTCCACCTGAATTCAGACAGGAAAGTAAGCACAGCTTCACAGAGCAGGTGCTCGAATCTCACCATGAATATACGTCACCTGTTTACTCCACTACATATACGTGAGTCACGTGATGATAAAAGCACGGCCATGCGTATGGAGGCAATAAATCTTGCAACGGAAATTCTATTCTTTCATTTAGCTGAACAGTCAAACAACATTACTGCACGACTTTCCGAACAGAGAAGATGATGACGATGTATTTCTAATGTAAATTGCCCAGCTGCACCTGTTTACACGTCTGCCGGCCACTTAGTTCGTGCAGCATGCCCCGAGTGCCATTTGAGATCCACTCTAGTACCTAGTCAAATTTTTCTCACATCAAATATTTAGTCGTATGCTTTCAAAAATGACTTGTCTACTTCATGTTGAGAATTGTTTCTCGAATGTTCCGAATTGCTCTATATTTTCTTCATAGGTTCGCTGGGGCATGCGTGAAATAGTTAGTTGCGCATGCGTTCTGCTTTGAACCGTTGTTTCAGAAGGGCCATTCTGGTACATGCATGGACTGCGTAGTGCTTCTGCCATCTGACACACACACTTGTCCTCTTCAAGCTGCAGGGGGTACTTGATTTGTGTACACACATGGAAATAACTGGCTGGTGGAAGGTAGTCTGCCAGTACATTGTATCCGTTTACCTGTAATATAAATGGTTGTGAATTGTCCGTCTCCTGCATCTCGAGTGGAATCGGTGGAGGTGTCAGGCTAGACCTGGCCCTTAAGGTGTTCTCCCATATTTGCTACCTTATACTACCCATTTTCAATAGAATTGATTTCTCCAAATGTGAAGTTTCTTTTATTTGTTCAGTATATAAATATTTGCTGTCTTCGACTGAAGCCTAATTTACATTTGAGTTGTTTGCTGTTGTCACATTCAAAAGTTCGACTCAAACAGTATTAACTACATGAAGTTTTTACGTATGTCAGGGACTCGCTGTTTCAGTTTCTTGTAGAGTAGAGCATTCCTCCTCCGCATTCTTCATTATGTCAACCCATAACATATGCTGATGTTACAGGGGTGCCAGTGGTCTCCAATCTCAACGGGTAAGTCCAATCCACGAACTGAATGCTCGAGTCTATAATGCTTGACTGTGCTTTTAGACCACGTGGTCGTGCGTGCCTTGGATATAGTCCAAGCTCTACTGAACAGCCCTTATTCACCATCGATCTGCTGATTTTCATCTATCCTTGTGAAACTGTAGTTGACAGTTTTCAGATGGAATATTAAACACATTGGACACAAGAAACGTATAGACACGTTCATGTTGCACTTATCAATTACTAGTGAAATCAGAGAAATGACCGTCCGTAAAACAATACACCCAAATCAGAAATTGACCATCCTTTCTTTGTTACAGGTCACATAACGACATGACAACCTTGATCCCTCTCACGCTGCTTACATTGCTATGGCTGTCAAGGAAAGTTACTGGCATTTCTCAAAGTTATTTTGTGCGCGTTTCCGATCCTGACAGATCTTTCACTTCCGGTCCTGTCATTAGGACAGTGAGCGTACCCGGTCTTAGTGATTGCATCTTAGAATGCCTTCGCATTGGGAGCTGCCTTGGTGTCAACATTGGACCGGAAGTGGAGTATGCCTTTAGGTGTGAGCTTCTCTTTGCCATCCCCGTCTCCCCTATGAGGAACCTGACTGCAACACCAGGGATTGACTACTTTGAAAAGGTGGGTACTGGAGACACTCTCAGAAGATAAAGCTTTAAGTCGAACATGGCAAAATACATCACGCTCTGATTTTTTTCTCCCACGACACCAGTTTGTACTTTGACACACGCCCCATTTTATTAGAGTGTATAGGCAGATCTTTCAAATCTCCCATACTTCGTTTATCAGAGACTGCCGCTTTGCACATTATCCCAGGAAATGATATAGCATTTCATTTTTTTAAAAAGAAATTACCGTATACTGTTTACTTACTGCTACATTTACTTCAAAAACTGAATATGTATATGAAGAACGGCGTGGCTTAATCTTAAGATTATGATTTAGTTAGCTATGAATATCTGGCTTGGTGTAGAACTGACATGGAACTTTGCAATCCAGAAGTCAAGAGGAATTTACCTGTCATCAGGTTATCCACTTAAGAAAGACATTGATAGTACGGTTGCATGGCGAACACAGTTTTCATTTAAAGATTGCATTATTTGATATGTCACTGATAACAACACTTTTGAGAAACAGTCAATGCTACTTGAACTTGCTTCTTATCCTCCTAAACAGACATGTGAGACGATGTTTTACCCCACGATGGCGACAGGATATATCACTACAGGGTACCAGCTCGTCCACAACTCCATCCACATCGATGACAACCTTGGCAGGACGTACGCTTTCAACCTTTCCGATACTTACGAAGCACCCAGTCTTGACTATGTAAGCACGAGAAGCAGTCTGGACCAGATGCAGAGCATGGCTGGTATTATAGTTGGAGATGGAGTGCGTGAAGTCAGCGTGATTGGTAAGTGCAGACATTAAGTTCTGGATTCATATTGGGTGACTGAGTGTGTAAGTGTATACGTGTGTTGGGTATTTATAAGCGATGTCACCAAAAAAATCACCTCGTTCTCACAACAGATAATGATCGAGTTTGGGTTGGTGGTGTTCTGGATTGGTGAGTGTTGACAAGCTGATGCTATTGTTAGGTTATTTTCTATATTTCTTGGTGGCACGTCCTATTTGGTTGATTGTAGTCATTTGATTCTTGTATGTTACATAGCCGGATTTGCAGATGTGATGATTGACCGTCATATATACTGTAGAGTGAAACAGCATTAACTGAAGTCAAACGCGGCTTTGATCAGAAATTCAGCGGTTACCCGATCCTTATTTTTGAGTCCTATTGTGATGCGAAATTACCATACAGTTGTTATCCCCAATAAGCCTTTCTGATGAACCAAACGTTCATTTGGATTGTTTACATACACGCGCAAGCACTCCACTACCCATCCGTTGAATATACAATCATAACAATGGCGTTCCTTTGTATTCAGGTGGTATGGTACGATGCCTCCATTACCCCTATTCTGAATCACCTCCTACACCTTGTTCTGGTCTGAAATCCGTGGCCTCCATCTTCGGAACTGATGACATCAACGCTCTCGTGCAAAGGTATGACGGCAATGTGCTCCTCGGGTTCGGTCATTCCCAGGTGACCATGGTAAATGTCAGCCTGAGCGAGACCTGGCCAGTAGTAGGTACCGTCTGTCTCCTGGCAACCAGAGTCCCGGATGGACAGACATACCCAGGGGAGTGGTTGCTGCTGCATGGTTCATCAAAGAACCAAATGTTTTCAACACTGCAGTCTTGATAACTCGACACTACTACGTCGTGTACGACTTCGTCAACGACGTCATCCTGAAGAGAGGCCACCTGTGTCCCGTCATCGAGGTCTAGACTGCAGATTTGAAACCGTCCAACCACACATGACGCCCAGCGGAAGTCGTATTACCACGTTTGGTGACGCGCTGTCCGTCCACCCCATTACCACAGGATAGAGAGTACGAAGAAAACATAGTTAGGATCAAAATGTATCTTAGAACAGTTCCTGTAAATTTAAAATGTAAGATGCTCATGCCTCATAAAAGAGGAACGGTTAAACTGGAACTGTGTTTCGTTTAAGTTTTACAGTCATGTGTACTAAAGCATGGCCAGTTTTGGTCAGTGTGAGAGAGATTAATTTTCACCCAGCTTCTCGTTTATATTTGTGATCATTCCTCAGTTTTCCGGAGCGCTGTATCATTGCATGCTCATTCTGAGAACTTCACGATGCCATAATTGTACATGTTAGTGTGTTTGGCCGCAGTGCCCAACGTGGTATTGCTATTGCCTTGGATTCACATACCCGGTGTTGTTCTACCGGCACTCACCGATACGTTTCTTTTTTTTTCGCAGAGAATATCTTAAAAGTTGACTGTATTTAGAAAACCATTCATGAAAACCAACCTGATATTTATGGTATTTGCCCTTTGACTCCACAGTATGACTACTCATGAACATGAACATGTAATGGAGCTCCCTACACTTAATAATGTGCTGATAGCTGATTGATGTATAGCTGATTATTCCCAGTTTGTCTACTCTTTGAAATAAAGACTCCCAGGGCCTACCTACAATGCTTTGATGAAGTCAAGTGAACAGGGAATCTTGTTTGTTTTAATATTTGGAGAATATCCTCTTCTAGGATAAATACTTTGTAAACCTTTTTTTCTTGTTTGAACATTGGACATAATCCCTCCACATTAGAACTCAAGTTAAGGTAATTATAATTACTCTGAATTAAGGTACAGATAATTATCATACTTTCATATGTTTTGAAAACTTGACATAATTGTTTTGGTATTTGGACACGACTGGACATAATCCAGTAGTAACCTAAGCTAAGATAATCCCTCTACTCTGATGGAAAATACAATGTTTAAACTGTGACGAGACCCAGTATAGAGATTTTGATTTAGGTATGGCTGGTGTTCAGAAAGCTGAACTTGTATCTCAGAGAGGAGCCCGACATGCAGGATTTCGGTAGAAGCTGAACAAATCTTGTTATGTGGCTGACTGCTGGATCTGATTGTGATGTGATATAATGATAGCATATTTGTAACGCCCATATATCCATGATTAAGCATGCTCAGAGCGCACAAAATAGAGATGAAATCAATGGAATGAGCTGTAGTTCAAAGGCTATCTTGAACAAATGTGCTTTTAGATAAAGTTTAAAGGTATGACTCTTATCCCAAGCTTATGGATTATGGGGTTTGATGCGTGCAGCGGTGTGCACCATCCTGCAACCGTTTAGTCCTGAAAGTTTCTTATGTGAAGTGTGTACACCCCGTTTCACATGAGGAATCATCCCTATAAGAAGAGCCACCCGAACATGTAGCAACCTGCCATGGTCATCAAGGAAACAGTGGGACAACCATTGGCAATCATCAGAGACCAATCAGCACCGACACAGCGCGGAGGCAGAGAAGCGTCAGATCACAGGCAAACTGTGGCGCAAATGGGTTGCGTAGCATAGAGAAAATGACCTGTTTCCTTACTTGTGCGCGAAGCGAACAAAGGTGGGCATTGTACGTTCCTCGCTTTGGTTCGAACAATATTTTTCATGTGAAAATAAAATATCGCCATCATCAAAGGTATACACCCAGTTCTTCACTGGGTTGTGCTCTCACATTTCCAACTCCATGTTGAACAATTACACACGTTAAATGTGTTTTATTCAACATTTAAGCTCAACTCGCCTCCATTTCCCCTTCCAGCTTCTGGTTCAACGGAGTGAAGGAACAGGAGTGTTTTATGTAACAATAGCGACGGCAGATATGACAAATACCAACAGGTTCATGATAAAATTAAGCAATATGGTATTTCTTCCTAATTTCTGCTTATTCTTGTTCCGCCACTTCGTTTAACCGGAAGCTGGCAGGGGTAATGGAGGCGAAGAACAATCTGAATGCCATGAGTGGTAAAAAATGTTGAATAAAACATATTTCACGTGAGTCCGTATTAACCATGGGGTAGAAAATCTGGGAGCACAGCCAAATGGGGAAATGGGAGTGTACCTATGATGGTGGTGATACATGTTGCCATGGAAACGCAAAACATAATTTATTCAGAAATCCAAGCCTGCCCCGAGGCATCACTATACCACCAGGCCTATATATGTGCCACATGTGGTGAAGAAGTTCTGCTCCGGAAAAGAGCATAGCCAGCTGTGTCAGTCAAGGTCAAACTTGTTGTCATGGAAACCACGAAAAAAACTAAAATTCACACACTGGTGTAACCCCCAAAAGGCACATCTAGGGATCATGGTGTACCAAGCTTGATAAAGCAAAAGTTTAGGAGATCTGCTCCGGACAAGATGACATTCTCAAAGCCACAGCATAATTCATGTTTCAAAGGATTCATTGATTCATATCTGGATCTAAATTCCCAAGTTACATCTAGGAATGTGTACTAAGGTTGGTTAAGTTATCACGGATGGTTTAGGAGATGTGCTTCGGACAAAGTATGGCGGATGCACGGACCGACATCTTAACTTCGAATTCGTTATTGCGGGGGATAATAAGAAACTTTGAACAAAACGTAACGTTACATTAACACCAGTAGTGAATCGCTAAACCCACCAGCATGTAATGTACGAGCATCATGAAATTGTGTATCACCCCGAGCTTAAGCCTTTGATAGTATAGGTGTTAAGACGCCACATGAGTGGTATTCTACACGCATTGTTTTAAGCCACTATAGGCGACAAAAGAACGAAATGACTGACGGAAGCTCAACGATACAACGTCATCGTCCGTTCACAAGGACGGCCATCGCAGCATGAGGTGGGTGATGAGGCACTTCGGCGCGTCCAGACAGACCGATGGACCCAATACAACAATGCTGGGAGCGCTAATGACAGACCCAGATGAGGTCACCCTTGTGTTACCACCGCTGCCCAGGATCGCTACATCCGGTTTAGACATCTTCGTTTAAACATCACGGATTACCCACTGCAATTCAAATACCTGGGCTGCACCGAATCTCCGACCAGACACAGATCAGATGGCAATGGGAAAAGATACGTTTTGCTAGAAGACTAATTCAGCGTGACGTCGTTCCCTTCATCAACGTCAGCGGGTAATCTCTGGAGCATGATAATGCTCGACCTCATGTTGCACGTGTTTGACACGATTTCCTCCAGCAAAACGATGTTCAGGTGTTACCCTGGCCTTCTCGATCACCGGCACCCAATTTGTCCCCCATTGAACATCTTTGGGATACTCTTGATCGACGCTTGCGCCAACGTAATCAGTCACCTCAGACACTACACGAACTGCGGACAGAATAGCAAGAGTATTAATACATTCCTCAAGACAGCATTCGGCATCGCCTTTCTTCTATTGGTCACCGCTTCCAAGCTGTTATCGATGCTCATGGTGATCACACCAGATGCAAACATTATACTCTGATCAAGTAGATTTAATAGCCCTCTGTGGTTTTACCTCCGTGTTTTTTTTTTCTGGATCTCAAATCATGTTTTGGAAATTTGGAAAGTGATGATTGTTCCGTAATTGAGCAGTCGTGTCATTTTTTAATCAGTTGTATGCACTCAGTAAGTAAACTCCCAAACAGCATGTACAGTTTCTTTTTTTGAAGAGTATATAACAATTCTTACACATACCTGTTAAAGCTCTCGTAAAATACACACATTTTCCTTTTTCAAATGACTTTACAATCACCAGGAAGACCATATATCACATCTTCTGCCACACTGAAACAATTAGATGTATACTTCAGGGGAGTCTAAAGAAAGCAGACACAGACGTTCCTTCCTGTACCACTCGTAGGAAACTGTTCTCATTCCGTTTAATCTAGTGTTCTCATTTATATTCTTGCGGTGTAGCCGTTGCTGTTCCAAGAAAAAAAACCAGGTCCTATAAAATGTTTCCACCTCGTCAGCATATCAATAATCAGTGTCGGAGCACGTTTAGCACATACAACAGAATCAATACCGAACATCACTCTTCATGGGGGCCAGTTGCCGGTTACTTGTCATGCATAGGGAAGACAAGACTGGACGCTGGTGACACACGTTTCCTTCAGCAGGGCTTACTTTGTACCATCACGCTTATCTGAAACATGAAGCGTTATGAAACAAAGCAAATTGGCACGACAGCCGCGGCTGATGTGATGAGGATCTATGGTTAAACGGACGGGGGATTATGGGGGATGGGTCATCCTCTTTATACTTCACTGACTTTATGTGCTTCCCGGTGTGGTTTATTTACATATATGAATACACACACATATGGGTCTACAAACGTTGTGAGATAAACGGTCATGTTGTACCGAGAGACAGACAGATATGAATAAATATTGTATAAAAAGTTGGACAAAAAAGGCGCAATTTAAAAGAATATGACCGCCTTTATTAAACATATAAAACTCAAATGGCCTGTCAGTTTTTTTAGTCAGTGAATAAGATGTATATCAAGAAGTCGTCCATCTGTTCTGGACCTATCTGGTCCCTATATCCTGTTTGTTTGCCATTTGTGGAAAAATCATGCATATATTCAGAGATGTAATGTCGTTTGAGTGAGATTGATTTACTTGGTAACAGAGTTCAGTCATTAAAGAGTTCACCTTCTGACGATGACGTCAGTATTCAAAGACGCCCTCCTCCTGTCTGCAACTGTAATATGGAGTAATGTAGTATCGAATAGCTACCGATTTGGTATTTATAGTAAGGAAAGTGTGAAGGATGTTTGACAGGATCATGTATAGCATAAAATAGTCTAGAATAAATAAACTTGAGTAAAGTGTAAATATTTCCAAGACAATGCGAGACATACACCAGTCATAAGTCTGCTGCAAACAAACTACATGGTTGTGTTTACAATTTCAGTCGTACACCATGTATATACTGTCAGTGGTTGGAGTAACAGAAACAATGAATTCGTTTCTCTATAAAAGAGCATCCCACCACCCTTACATTGCATGTCTTTAAAAAAAACAAACAAAGCCTTCATGAAGGTAACCCAATTGTTGTGTTTCCTGAAGAGTTAAAATGGACTTTCGACATTTCAATTACGTTCGAGCGTTTTAATCACTAGAATACCTTTAGTCTATATACAGGATCAACAGTGACGGGCCTAGGCTGAATCTGTGAAGAGACAGGAAAAATGAGGTGTTTGGGGAAATTAAATCTATCTTGTCGGTGTCGGACTGACTGACTGAGAAGCATTGATTCTAGCACAGATGACGTCTTCAGCCCCCTCTAAAACGGCAAACGTTTCCAATACAATAAAGAAAAACGAGCGACTGAGATGGCATCTTGCTCATCCCTTCATTAACGTTCACCCTTTGTTGCGCTTGAAGGACACTCTCTTCTTAAGGCCTCCTGATATTGGCAGAAACTCGTTGAAAGGAGGTCTGGATCGGTGGCCACACGTCCGACCCACGTGTAGATGTATGTACTAATTATTCAGGGGGTGCCAGTCTAATAACGTACCTCCAGACAGAATCTCGGATACCATCACACTGAGTGACGTTCTGATGAGTGCTGATGTAAGGTGAGTGGATGCTTTGCAATCTTATTGGCCACTAGAGTAAAGTATACAGTCAACATCCACACCACAGATACATACAGCAAGGATTATGTTTCACAATGGGCCTTTCGGTAGAACCCTTCTATTCTGTGGAATAACGCCCTGCATTTTAAGGAAATATAGTTACAAATCTGTATTTCATGACATCCGGTGTTTCCTTGCGTTGTATATCGTGAGCAGAGATGTGTCTGTAATCGGCCTTTGGGTAATACCTGTTGTATATTGTAAGGGCACCAGCCTGTTTCATAGAATCAGAGTCGTGTTAGGCTGCTATGTAGATTCTGGCGATCGACCCGGTGAACAGCTCAGTGACAATGGGTTTCTCCGCCCCCACATCCTCTTTCTCCGCCGACTCTCTCCCCACCCTTCCCCCTTCCCCCGCCCCCGCCCTCGCCCCCTCCCTTCCCTTCTCCAGCTGCTATTGCAAGTATGGTGATGCCAGGTGTGAGCCTTTGACCGTAACATTTCCAGGAGCGCCACAATGGATTGCACTGCAGTTTCTGGCATTGTGGGGATTATATGGTTGAGTGATTATCTCTGCCTTTGTGTTGTTATAATACTTATTAACTTACAGTATTGATCAAAGAGCCGATGCAAACACTCAGTTTGGCATCGAGTTAATGTTGCTAGGTAAGTAAGCAAATGTACATAAAGACAATGCCATTCGACACTGAGTTAATGTTACTAACTAAACGACCTTTGGACAAAGTGTTTGGACTTTTACCAGACAAAACTGAACACACTTACACCTTGATCTTTGACGTTCTACGCCAGATAGCTCAAGACCTGTACTTTCTCTTTGCACCGAATGTTGTAAAACTAGATTTTTAGTTGTCTGCTCACAATGCCGTTCCTTCTTCCTTGCCCCAAGGTACTGATGTTCGTGGAAGTTTTTTTCTCTTTATTTGACGCAATGTATATGGAGACCTGTGAGAGGAAGGGAGGGAGGACTAACCGCGGACTACATGGGGGACCGTGACGTCAAGAAACTGGTGCGAGGAGCTGCTGCTTTGCCACTGGTACCACTCAACACGGTTGCGGATGTGTAGCTTGAAGCCAGTGCAGATAGTCCAGTAGGTCCGATGATCACTTCATTCATGGACTACATGACCACATGCTAGACTGAAGATCAGCAGTTCCCACATCCTGTCTGGAACATCTGCGGCACAGGACACTGTCCAACACCGAGGTGAGCGCAGCCCGTCCTCGGGCATATCCACAAGCACCACTACGCAGACGGCGATAGCGAGACTCAGTTATCAACAGACGGATTGCGGAACTGAAAGATGACCTGAGGAACGGACACCTGTCTGAGACTGTGTACACAGATCATGTCTCGAAGCCTCTTCATCTTAAATGAACAATGATCACATGATATGAAAATTAGGTAAACCAGAAGGTATGATTATTATGAAACATTTCCACCAGAGGCTAAAGGTGTATTTTCTACAAACAATGCTTTAACAAAGTATCATCCTGTCGATTTCGTCATTACCATGTCTTTTAAGTGCAATATATTGATGCATTATTTGACCATAAATAGCGTTGTGTGTGCAGCGTATTATATATCATGAATTATGTATATAATCACCATCATATGGTCTGTGTATGTTCTATTACTCAAGTGTTACGTCAGTCTAGAAATGTTATACTATAAATTTGTTACTTTTATGTCTTGTATTTGAATAGAACAGACATGCATAGTCTGAGTACTGTTTCCACTAAGTAAACACTAGACTTGAATGTGTGAGGTAATGTAACTAATCACCCGTGAGCGGTACTGGGACCGCACAGTTGTGTATCCGAGAACCATTCACTATACCCAAGAGAGCCACACTGCATTTCGCTCCAGAAATTACAAATGTGGCTGTCCCGGGTATAAACGGTCGTAATAGTGATCTGTCTAAAAAGTGATCTGATGGCAAAGTCCGAGTCTCGTTAGGCTGTGTGCCATTGTTCCTCGACAGTATGGGGCATAATGTCAATGGACATTTTATTTTGCCCAACTATCATTATTTACAAGTCCCCTTATTACATCTGTTATACACAGATAAACAAAAAGAACCTTTTGTCCTTTGGGTTTCTTTGAAATAAAAGACCCGTGAAGGTCCCGGGGTAGAATAGGCCTTCAGCAACCCATGCTTGCCATAAAAGGCGACTATGCTTGTCGTAAGAGGCGACTAACGGGATCGGGTGGTCAGGCTCGCTGACTTGGTTGACACATGTCATCGGTTCCCAATTGCGCAAATCGATGCTCATGTTGTTGGTCACTGGATTGTCTGGTCCAGACTCGATTATTTACAGACCGCCGCCATATAGCTGGGATATTGCTGAGTGCGGCGTAAAGCTAAACTCACTCACTCACTTGAAATAAAAACAACGTCAATGTGGAAAGAATTTTTATTGTGACATGAGTACGTTTTTCCAAGACAATACAAACATCGTCACCAGATGTTCACAGCACCCCTCGTTCAAAATGGACGATTCAGTGGATGTGGACATGTTTATGACATGAGCCAAACACCGACAGTCCCAGATGACTGCAGCAAGCAGTTGTCGGTGTTGGTGCTGATGACGTGTTGTGAACATGCTGCTGTGCAGACGAAGAACGCGCAGCTAATTGTCATCATGCTTGGAGGTCATTCTCGGTCTTCAGGTTTTGGGACAGATGTCTGGCAGGTGTACCTGATGTGTCCCATATGTTAGTTGGTTCTAACGAACGTTTGTAGGTATCTGCGAGATTCCAACGGTTCGTTCTCGTTCCACATTTTCAAGAGTACTTGTAACAGGTTTACCACTAACATTCTCAACTGTTTCTTACACCTTTGGGACATAGAAACGCATGGCTTTCAAGTTGTTGTATTTCATTACCTTTACAGTATGTGTTACTAGTACGTCGCAATCAAAACACTTTTCAAAATATTTACATTGTTTTGGGGAGATCACTCCCAAATCTCAGGTGTGAGCTTTCATTTGTACGTCAGTTTAGGTACAACAACAAAAATACATATGGACTGCACTTTTCTGTAGATGAAGCGTTCTGTACACCAACTTCCCCATGGTTCAGCCTTTATCCATCACGTGACCTTGAAACACATTTACTCTGTTCCTTTTCAACTAACCAACATATCAACCGAAATGAAGAAGCATTCGATTATTTGAAAGTACGTTATCCACTGGGGTATATATTTCATGAAACAAGTCCAAGGACTGAATGCTGAATGCTGGACATTCTGTATGGACAGCTGGTGACACGACCATGAATCAAACAATTGCACTAATGTTAACAATCACGTAAAGTGTATCACTGTCAGGCTGAAAGCATAAAGAAATTAGAAGTTGAACTGATATGCAATTGGTGCTCAATACATTGAGTCAGGTGAATGGGAATGTGTGCTGTTTTACGCCGCAATCTGCAGACGCTACATCGAGACTGTGGTTTGTTTGGGGGTCATGTTCGATGTGCACTATCTCAAACCACTGGGTGGCTGTTTGACACATAGTCGGAGTGTCGGATTCTAACAGAGGACGATCTCAAAGATTGACATGGCTGTCTTTAGAGAAATATGATCTTGGATCAACCTGTGGTCTGGGAGGCCAAATTTTGGAATAATATATGGTGGAACATGGTCAATGTAACCGATCCTGTGCCATCATGTATTGGTTTCATGAGGTGGAACATGGTCGATGTGTCTGATCCTGTGCCATCATGTATTGGTTTCTTGAGGTGGAACATGGTCGATGTAACCGATCCTGTGCCATCATGTATTGGTTTCTTATGGTGGAACATAGTTAATGTAACCGATCCTTACCATCACATGTTGGTTTCATGTGGTGGAAGATATTCGATGTTCGAACGTACACGTGTGATGAAGATAAATATATGTAAATACATGTATAGGTAATGTATGGATGATTTCTTCGCCATAAAAAGACGCTGACATCCAGGAATATATCTCCCTTGTGACTATTGCTTCTAAATGCCAGTTACAGACTATATGGGTATACGTTTGCGCTGGGTCACACGGTCACTCTGTGTGTCTTTGCTTGATCAACGGTCAGTGCACATGTACGGAGAAACATCAGTTGCATGCAAGGGTTGACTCTACCCACCATGTAGGAAGCCATCAGTTGCATGCAAGGACAGACTCTACCCACCCTGTACAAAGCCATCAGTTGCATGCAAGGGCAGACACTACCCATCCTGTACAAAGCCATCACTTGCATGCAAGGGCAGACTCTACCCACCCTGTACAAAGCCATCAGTTGCATGCAAGGGCAGACACTACCCATCCTGTACAAAGCCATCACTTGCATGCAATGGCAGACTCTACCCACCCTGTAGAAAGCCATCGGTTGCATGCAAGGATATACACTCTACTCTTCCACGTCTCGTTTCGTACAGGGAAGCATGTGTGCCCACAATGAGTCTCTTCTGAAGCGTCTGCAAACTAGTGAGTCAGATATTAAGCAACAAACTGGAACTGGAGACCAAACGTGTTTATCCTAACTGAATATCGAGTTAGATGCAGCGTTACATCACTTTGTGTACCGTCTACACACGACGAGATGGGGCTGGCTACTGGAGCACAGCATACCGGGACATGCCGGGCTGGGCGACCACAGTACCAATACATCAGTGTAGATAGTCCGGCATGAGTGTGGAGAGCTGGGCCAGGGGAGGTCTGTTCCCACCATTTGTCACGTTCAGGATGGGGAGATCGATCCTCGCTTCACTAAGATGAGAGTTTAAAACATCGTAATCAATCCGATGAACACGAAAGTCTTGGTGCTCACTTGACCAAAGTAGCCGATGTCCTCATGACCGTAAGTTAAACTGTAACCAGTGCATGAAACAGCCCATCTAATGTCACAGTGACGCTGTCGCATGTATAGTTTTGTCAGATAAAAGTCTTAAAATGCACAATGTATGAACAATAATTAGTTGCTGATGTATGACAATGATACAGCGGTGTTGAAAAGATGAAGGCTTAGCTCTTCATACGTGGTAGTGGCTGTATCTCGTATCCTTAAACACAATCAGGTTTGGACATGATAATGTTTGGCTGTTGTAATGTGTGGTCGAATATATAAATACGAGCATGTAGATGTACAAGGCATGTTAGATGTACCAGTATTCAAAACGTGTGGTCTTCAAGGTAACCTGCATGAAAAGTGGAGAGCACGTGGTCAATCTGTGGCTAAACATTCTCTCCTACATACACAAACGTACTTGGCTGGGTGGAACCTGTCCTAATTGACCTTATTATGTTCTTGCTCAGTTTGACAAAAAATCATGTGAACAAAAGTGCTTCCCGTTTACATTGTATGGATCATTTATTGTGTATACATTTTGGCAGTCAGAAGTTTCATGCTGTCAATCACCAACTCCCATTGATAATTCCTACCGACTGACCCGGACTCAATGCTCATGCTAATTTTACATTTTACATGAAAGCCTTCCATTTGCTTTGATATTGCAAATATTTGCAGAAACCGGTGAAACAGAATTAATTTGACGCAATGGGTTAACAACGTGACACAATGTGTAGTCGGTATTAAACGCCTGCAGGACATGCCGACATCTCCTCCTACCCTCCGCAAGGTCAACAGCTAAGTAAACGTCCTTCAGCAGATGAACGCAAATACAACTCACAGAATGGTCTAAGATTGCCCGAATGTTCTCTTGTTAAAAAGAAATAGTCCCGAGAGAGTTTGAAAATATTCTGTACTGACAGGCTAGATTCCGTCCCACGTTTTCGATGCGTGGTTACCAGGAAAACAGACTGTTCAAATACACCTCCATATCCACGGCAAGGTAATTGAACACAGGATGGTCAGTGCACATGGCGCAGACTTCGATAAAATCACACCACCCCTACTGTCTGGCAGAGAGCCAGTACAAACTGATGGGGGTCTCTCCCAGTCCGTGCTTGTCCTGTAGGCCCATATAGTTCCTCATAATGTTGCTCTGGCTAAATTGGTCAATAATCGATGCTTTTCACTGCGATTTGTACAATGACCCCACTCCGTCTCGAGGTTATACAATCGATACGTTCGGGAAGCTTAACCTCTTTGGTTCACGGCTCAAATGCATCTTCACCCAAAGCTCGTTCGGTAGACTTTTGAAAAGGGCTTTGAACTTGTCGACTTCTTCAACCATGGAAGAAAGTTTATGACGGACGTGATTGCGAGGTTCAAGTGGCAGATAATGTCATGCGCGCATAAATCAATCGAAGGATATGACCTAAACTTCATAGAACATTTGGAGACTTAGACCAAGGCCCACGATAGTCAAGTTTGAGGTGGCGCGAGACAGAATTCATTTCCTGAAGGTTAAGAGTTTGTATGGCCAGAAAGATTGAGTCTCATGTGGTGAAGAAGGCTATTGTGTTGCTGTGAAGCCTTGATAATGTAATCTTTGGTACCCCACAGTGTTGCTGAACGGATATGTGTCTGAATAACGCCAAGAATAAACAATTTCCTTTTCATTGCATATGTTTATGAAAACATTAATAATTGGAAAAAAACTTTTTTTCTTAGTGCGATGAAGTGATAGAATTTGACTAGTGACAGAACTTACCAACCACTATACCAACCAATGCACAAGAACAAATGTGACTTTCCCAAGCATGGTGTTGGCCATGGTGTGGGATGCCCCAATGTATCCACCATTCACTCAAACTACTTTAAAACCTTTAGTAGTATTGACAAATGCTTTCAGAGTGTCATTTTCACCTTTAAACCCTTAAAACGTCTTGTGGCATAATTACATTTGGGTGCGTTTCGACCCATATCGCCATGAAAAAGCACATGAAAACTGACATGCTTGGACACATATCGATAGATTTGAATATCTTTCAAGTCTTACGATATAAAAACGTGTTTATTCTTTGACGAATTAAATAACTGATGTAGTCAGGTCTTAATTTGGGGTAAACAGATACCCGAATCTGAAACAGATAAGCATGTCGAGGCCACCAGTCAAGGCAATATATATTACCTGTAATGTTAAGCTGAGGTACAATGCCGACAACAACGAAAATAGATTGCATACTGCATTAGTCTCATTTCTCTAAAGCTCATTTCTGTTACACATCAGACCGAAGAATGATTAAATTATTTTGTTGGTCAGCGTGCAAGGACTCACGAATTTAGCTTACTCCCACTGTAAATAGTTGTATGTGGCGCCACAGGTTCTTGCAAACCGGACACTTTCTTCCATTAGTCACTTTGTCGATGAACCTGACGCGTTCCCGCACTTAACATGTAGACTGATGAATTCATCACGTGCTGTGATGCTCGTAAGGTTAAGGATAAACATGGTGAAGCGTAAGATAATGAACCTTTGCCATACATGTTGTAAAGTTATCACGATTCAATCAAGCGTCATCTTGTTGAACAATCGTAAACTCGTAAATACTCCCAGGGAACGATATAGTGGGCGCGTTTCTCATGTTTATGCAACATTTGTGAGAAGAACATATTGTTCCGTCCGAAATACCATGCGTGTGTAGCGTCCCTTTCCAAAGCGTTGTCACGTTTGCGTTTCATTGGTCCACCATCTCTTGACAGCCTTAATAGTAGAAATTTTGTAACAGTGGAAATTCGAAAGAAGAAAATCTATCAACATATCTGCTGGTAGATAACATACAGACAAAAGTGGTTAAAACTCACATTGCTCATCATTTAAACAGCTAATCACCTAATAGCTTTTCATTTATGGCATCACTATGTTTCATTTAAAACTGTTCTATCTGTTATCTTGTCGTGTTTGTTTATATGTATTTGAAAAAAAATGTGCTTGACTTTCTCTTGTACCACGAAACGTGGTTGATCCGTGAATGTCCCGGGGTAGAAATAGGCCTTCAGCAACCCATGCTTGCCATAAAAGGCAACTCTGCTTGTCGTAAGAGGCGACTAACGGGATCGGGTGGTCAGGCTCGCTAGCTTGATTGACACGTGTCATCGGTTCCCAATTGCGCAGATCGATGCTCGTGTTGTTGGTCACTGGATTGTCTGGTCCAGACTCGACTATTTGCAGATTGCCGCCATATTGCTGGAATATCGCTGAGTGCGGCGTAAAACTAACCTCACTCACTCACGATACGTGGTTACTTGAGAATAAACTGAACTGAACTGAACTAGAACTGGTCTTCAGAAACCCACGCTTGTCGTAAGAATGACTAACAGGATCCGGTGGTCATCCTTGCTGACTTGGTTGACACATGAAGTTGTATAGCAGCTGCGTATGTCGGTGCTCATGTTGCTGATCACTGGATTGTCAGTTCCAATCTTGATTATTTACAGACCGCTGTCACATAGCTGAAGTATTGCTGAGTGCGGGGTTGAACAAGAAACAATCAGTCAACAATGGTTGATGAGATGGTTTCAAATAAAGCACAATGTCACTATTTAATATTAACCTAGGGATAATGACAGGAGAACCACAGCATCATCAATCAGCTACACCTGGTCTAGGGTATGTTGTCTCATGAAGACCACCTAAAGTACTACACAGTGCATAAATAGCTACATATAGGTATGTGCAATGCGGCTTATCGAAAGTGTGAGGTGCTAGATTTTCTGTCCCTACTTAGCCCATGCGATCGATAAACAACCGGGAAGGTGTTCTAGTTTCCCGCGCTGCACTGGGCTGTACTACATATATGACAACATTTCACCAAACTGACGCGCAGACGACGTCACCGCGGGGCCCTCGCAAACACGGGATCAAATGTCTCCTTTGTTGTCTCCAAACTGAGGTTCACAAGGTTCATGTGCCCTACTGTTCAGTAAGAAAGTGTGACACCAACTGGTTTCCCCAGTTCACTTTGCTAAGTTGCCTCCCTTTGGCTTGTCCACCAGTACCACGGATTGTGCTGGATGTTTTTCTCAGGTGATGGTTCTTGGTTCGTCAACATCATACCCGTCCTGGGGTTCCTTTCACAAAGCAGCCTTTTCTAAAGTTAACCTTAACTCCTATTCTTTAACACCGCAATAAAGGTTAACTTAGTGACTTACCATCACCTTCGTGCTTTGTGAAAGGAGACCCAGATCACACCTGTGGCTTCAGACTCACGCTTTTAGTACTGATGCTACGCTCTCGTGAAAAAAGTGATAAATCCAAAGACTGTGTTCTTATGAAAAACGATCGATTCTCGAATCTTGTTTGAACTGATCTTGCCCCTTACACCCCATCTTAATATTTATGCCACTACTTCACTGCTTAATTTCTTCATAAAAAATAACTTTATATGGGCTACTCCTTGCCTCTTCATCAGGTAAATCGCCTGTTGAAAGGGACACGCGTTGCCCACAAACGCCGTGTTGTTAATATTAGCGAAGTTGTAAATCCATACCATACTTTGTTATGTCACCTCCCAACTTCCTATTGACCGTCAACCATCTGGCTATAAATTCTCCAATACCATACTTGGTGCTTTTATTTAAAGAGGTCGTTTAAACATGAATAATACAAATATTGCAAAGTTAAGATTTAGTTATTTTGGGGATTAAGTAGCGATATACTGACAGTCATTTATATTTTTATTTATCTGATGTGTGTGCTAAGGATCAGATTCATTTAAAGTACAGTTAGGAATACGACATTCCTTTTTCGTTTTAGTTTGCAGATTTTCGTATTTTACCTCAATGCGACTTTTAAATAACCCAATAATGAGTGCGAGTATGGAGGCTGACAGCACGACAACAAGACGGAATGGACTCGAAAACTAGCGAAGACACGGACACCAAAGGGTAACGTACATATCAGTTCTAAAGACAATGCTTTATACATGCCATTTTATGTCAGAATATGTCAATGCAGCAATGGCTGCTGAGATCCAGGTGATGTGGTTTGACAGCACCGGCGGAGGAGCACCTGTCAGAGTGCGATTCTGAAAACAAATTGAGTGTAACACTGTTTTTGAAAACGTTGACACATTAACCGACCAGTAGATGCCATTATTTTTTCAACAGGTGGAAAGACTTCCTCCCCTTCTCCCATATTCTTTCTTCCGAAGATTAACAGAGATACCACTACCTAAGTGGTTCAATCCTATAGTATATATATTGTACTTGATTTGGGGGCTTTTAATTATTTTTATTTTTATGAGTGTTCTAGTAATTGTTGTGTTAGGTTTTGTTAATAATTTTAGTATATATGATTATATCAATCAGTAAACATTATTTGGGATGGGGGGAGGATAGGAACGCTTACGCAACAGGTTCATTTGAATTGTGGTCCTTATATTTATTGAATGTAAATCTAAAATTTAATGTGTTTATTGATGCAACATAACTATACTGGCTAGCGACCAGTTATTGCCAACACTTGGCTTTCGCAGACAGCTTTACTTGTACTTCCATAGTATTTCACATGTTGACACATCCAAAAAACGATAGGTTACAAAAGTTAAAATTACTGTGAGTATTTTACGTTATGGACATTACAAATGTGAATCCCTTGGAAGATGAGACCCAAACACGTCGGGGGAGATGTCACGTGTGGCCATTAGTGTGTTGACATGAAATTTCTTAAATGAAGAGAGTTGAATGAAAACCATCCTGGCTGTGTTGTGAATCTATAATCTTGACTTGACAATTCAGTCCACAAAAAGTGCAGATTTTAATGTGTCTGAACCTACCCATAATGCCAACAGTCAACCACTTAACTTTGCATTGACACAAATTTCCATCTCCATTTTATGGACTCAACAGATACCATGCAGACGATACTGACAAATTATAACTGTCAGTTTTCACCTTTATCTTTACGTTTTCCCCGAGAAAACAAACATTGCCAAAATTGCGAACAAGTACTCAAAATGTCAAGTTTGGTAAGTTCAACCCCGCGGTGACATCTCCATATTCCCATCAGCTTATATCAGCATCCGTCAACATTCACAATGGAAGCGGGTTTTGTTCTTTTAAACTTCTTTTTTTAAAACAAATTCCAATTATGAAATTTCTTAAATATGTCAAGGTTTGAAACACAATAGTTTTATTACCAAGTGTATGTCAAATTAGGTGAATAACTTAAAAACTTCAGAAATGGCAATAATTGGTCTTGTTAGTTGGAGGGAAAGCACAATCTACACTACTGCGCTTCCTGTTGGCTGCGTTTTGGAGAAACACAATGAACAACAGTAAACAAGCAGAAAACATCGGTGAATAGCTGAACTATCATCAAGATAAATTTTTTTCATTCTGTTAAGAAATAATGGAGCAGATCGTTAAAACCGCTTTTAGAAATGGCGATAATTGGTCGCTAGTTACTACTGCCAATGATCATTACTCATTACCATCTTTTAAGTCCTGTTTATAACATTATTTACACATGAGAAATTTGTCTGCATTTTCTTTGCACAATTTTGCTGCATATGAAGTTAAGGTGAAGTATATATCAATGGAATAATATCAACTGTAATAAATTTGTTAAGAACACATTGATACCTGAGTACTTAGGTAATTTCAACATCCATAAAAAAAATTGCTGATTAGAATTCCTGTAGTTCTCCTTCCAACAATGTCTATGCAGTTCTTTGTTTGATGTCTTTATTAACTGTCACTGCAATTCACAGAACTAAGTGTATTTCTTCTTCAAAGTAATGTATATTTGTTTTTAATCTGGCACTTAACTTACATGCTGTTTGGATGTTTTCTTATGATGTCAGTATAATGCAGACTCTAGATCTCCATGCAAGCATGGCTAATTGTAAGAAGTATCACTGTATACATTATGGACAGACATGCTGGTAGTTTGTAGATATTTGGATCAAAAGCAAATGATCTCATTAAGATCATATCCTCTACTCTGATACCTCCCTCTTGACATATCTGACATTTCTGTATCAGTCAGTTGGCCATAAGTTCTTTTACACATTATGCCAGCTCCTTTAGAACAAGCTTTCCTTTCCAAGATAGATCTGTACCTGAGGAATGCCAGACCTTTATGCTGTTGTGTAACCTACATGCTTTCAGCTTCTGCATTCAAAGGGGGGTAACACTAATGGCATTGCTTGTTTATTAAAACCTTTCAGTTTTTTAAGTAAGTAATTCTGACGTGAAGTTGGTAGAGATATATATCAGATGTCTGATTGGCTCAAGAACTCACACATCCCACGTTCAGGAATGTCATGAAGGTCTGGAGGTGACATCTTCAAACATTGATCTGATATAATTGGAAGTGAAGGGTCCAGTTTTAATGAGATTATGTTAAACATGGGCTGTAGTGCAAAGCTTGAAACAATAATTTGAGTCTTTTGTTATTCATGGTTTGTGGATTTATGGATTTCTATAAATCCTGGGCAGTAGGCAGTGTTTTGTGAACAAAATCATTGTGATTAAATAGACTTTTTAGATGATGTTTTGGCAGCAGGTTATCTGAAAATGTTGAAAGTAGGCTGTGATAATAAGGCTTGCTGCATTTGTCTCGGCAGATTGGGTATTAGGCAGAACATAAATTTGGTGCTTTTCACTTTCAGGTTCTCATTTTTCTTGATTTCTTGCAGTTTATTTATACCGCAAATAAATGATTTTGAGAAAAGAAGCCTGGACACCCACTAATAAGCATATTTCTCTGTTTGAAACAAAAGACATACACAAGATCACCCTAAACTATTCCATGTTTATTTTATGATGGCCAACTGGATTCTCACATGATGTAGCTCAGTAATAAATGGCCAGTCCATACATCTGTGTACGTTACATCGGAAATTAGCCATATACTTGTTTCATTTTACCCAAATGTCCAAACATTTAATATAGATTTAGGAAACAGTGTTCGTGGTAGGTTTTGTAAGAATGCGTGCAGAAATAAAATAGTAAATATATAGTCTAAATCTTTTGTATGTGAAATTTTCATTACAATCCTGAATCATTTCAAAATGTATTGGTTCTTTATATGCTGCTGTTTTAAAGTACTATTTCAATTTAAGTAGATCAGAATCTATGCTTTCAAAACACACACAAAATATTTTTTGGTGTTTTTATTATTTTTTTATTAGAAAAACACAGGTTTCTGCATTAACTCAAACACTGGGAGATAAACATAGTGTGTTTGGAAATTAGATGAGTGTTCGACTGTATTGATGGTCTCTAGATTTCATTTGAAACTGAATGCTTAGTCAGGGGTATAAATTAGGTGTTTTCACGACCGTTATCGTGTGAGTTTCTACATGAATTCTTAAAGATGTGATGCAAAGGAAGTGTTTCAAACTTAATGGATGTTTTTCACGTTGTGTAAACAACATGAAGCAGAAACAATCATATTGTTTATCAGGTGGTCATATGTTGCTAATGTTTTACTCTTGATCTTGTAGAAAATAGCAAGGCTTTTTGATTTGAAGGTTAGAATTGTTTGTTTATATTTGTGGCTGTACATTGTAATTTAGTTTGAATACTTTCATAATAGAAGGTAATATCATAGTAAGGTTCCCTGATAACAGTGAAAGAAAAATTATGTCGTAGTATTTTTCTAGTTTTGATGTATGTTAATTTTTGCATTTCCCTCATGTCTGCTGTGTTGATATTAGCCATGTTGGTGGTTGAGCTGAAGTAGTGCGGCAGTGCTGTATACATGAGCTGTGAAGCTTCGGGAAATCACACTTATTTTCAGTCCCAAAATTTTCGAATTGCCTATGATGTCAAAATCCAAGACATTATTGGTATCATCGTTTTGGCCAAAATGGAAGTAGATTTGTTAATGCTTGATGAAGTGGCCTTAAAATCAGATGGGCATAAATTCAGAATTGATGCTGTCTGATTTTTCTGATCAGGCAACCAGAATCTTAGTATTTTCTTGATTCATGGTAGAGTGAACATCATTTCAGTCTGATAGCATACTTGATGGTATTTGTGGGGGTGGTCATTATGGTAGTGTACACTGAGCTGTTTTATCCCCCTGCTGTGAGGGAGGACAAGTTGGGGTAAGTTATTGGTGCTGTCCTTCAAGTTCCACTGTTGGCAGGTAAACTGAAGATAGGCTGTATTTGTGCTTGTTACTCAACTTACTGTATATGTGATGCTGTAAATGGTATTGGATTTAGTGTTGTGATGTACTGGATGCCATCTGTGCACTATACATTACCCAATACATATCAAATTTCAGCATGGATTGATCAGACCATTATTATGTGTATTTTAATGTTATGTGTCATTCTTGGTACCTATAAAGTTGTCAGGATGATCGTGAGATTGTTACCTAGTGAAACATGATTGAGGTACTATAATGTTTCTTTGGAGAGTTTGTTCTAAATAAGCCTGTCTCTCTGGGACATATCAGGTAGCTCATAGGCCACTGTGTTGGACACAGTCTGTTGGATGATGTGGTATACTGAATGTGGTTATGCAGTGTATGAAGTGGAGAGGAAGGGAGTTACATTGTTCGTGCCACGTTACATGATGTTAAGACAAGATCAATATTTATCGGTGCCAGTGACCGAGACAATACAGGTGAGATTTGTCTTCCACTATGCTTATCATGGCTCTCTTGTATCTTAATCGCCATGTATTTTTTATTATATACTTACAAAGTAAAACTGGAAGGAATTTGAGGAGTATTTTTTTGGTATGATTATTAATATCCCATCATTCCATGTGTGATTTTGATGGGGCTATACTGAGAGCATGTAGAGAAGTCAGTGCTTGTGTATACATCTTTAAGCATGACAAGCATATTCCTCATGACTAGAAAAGTTTTGTCAGTCAAAATTAAAAAAAGCCAAACAAACTCTGATATTCATTGAATGTGCTTTCTGTTAAATAATACATTTTGGCAGGACCTCAAATCATCATATGCTAAAATATCAGTTTTTACTAAATATTGTCTCTTTCAGAAGAATTTATTGCCTTCTGATAGATACTGTTGTTTAACAACAGTAAGCTTGTACAACAGTGTTTACTACTTTGGTCCTACTTTGAGTTTTACTACATTGTTGCATACTTTGTCCCAGTCTGGTCCATTACAGTTGTTAGGGAATTGCCTACATTGGCTAGCCCTTATTGTCCCATTCTGGTCCATTACAACAACTGCCTACATTGGTTATGTCTATTACAGTTGTTAGGGAATTGCCTACATTGGTTAGCCCTTATTGTCCCATTCTGGTCCATTACAACAATTGCTTACATTGGTTAGCCCTTATTGTCCCATCCTAATCCATTACAACAATTGCTTACAATGGTTAGCCCTTATTGTCCCATCCTGGTCCATTACAACAACTGCCTACATTGGTTATGTCTATTACAGTTGTTAGGGAATTGCCTACATTGGTTGACCCTTATTGTCCCATTCTGGTCCATTACAACAATTGCTTACAATGGTTAGCCCTTATTGTCCCATTCTGGTCCATTACAACAATTGCTTACAATGGTTAGCCCTTATTGTCCCATTCTGGTCCATTACAATAATTGCTTACAATGGTTAGCCCTTATTGTCCCATCCTGGTCCATTACAACAATTGCTTACAATGGTTAGCCCTTATTGTCCCATCCTGGTCCATTACAACAACTGCCTACATTGGTTGGCCCTTATTGTCCCATCCTGGTCCATTACAACAATTGCTTACAATGGTTAGCCCTTATTGTCCCATTCTGATCCATTACAACAATTGCCTACATTGGTTGGCCCTTATTGTCCCATCCTGGTCCATTACAACAATTGCCTACATTGGTTGACCCTTATTGTCCCATTCTGGTCCATTACAACAATTGCCTACATTGGTTGGCCCTTATTGTCCCATCCTGGTCCATTACAACAACTGCTTACAATGGTTATGTCTATTACAGTTGTTAGGGAACTGCCTATATTGGTTAGCCCTTATTGTCCCATCCTGGTCCATTACAACAATTGCCTACATTGGTTGGCCCTTATTGTCCCATCCTGGTCCATTACAACTGCCTACATTGGTTAGCCCTTATTGTCCCATCCTGGTCCATTACAACAATTGCCTACATTGGTTGGCCCTTATTGTCCCATTCTGGTCCAATACAACAATTGTCTACATTGGTTTGCCCTTATTGTCCCATCCTGGTCCATTACAACAACTGCCTACATTGGTTGGCCCTTATTGTCCCATTCTGGTCCATTACAACAATTGCCTACATTGGTTGGCCCTTATTGTCCCATCCTGGTCCATTACAACCACTGCCTACATTGGTTGGCCCTTATTGTCCCATCCTGGTCCATTACAACAATTGCCTACATTGGTTAGCCCTTATTGTCCCATTCTGGTCCATTACAACAATTGCCTACATTGGTTGGCCCTTATTGTCCCATCCTGGTCCATTACAACAACTGCCTACATTGGTTGGCCCTTATTGTCCCATTCTGGTCCATTACAACAATTGCCTACATTGGTTGGCCCTTATTGTCCCATTCTGGTCCATTACAACAATTGCCTACATTGGTTGGCCCTTATTGTCCCATTCTTGTCCATTACAACAACTGCCTACATTGGCTGGCCCTTATTGTCCCATCCTGGTCCATTACAACAACTGCCTACATTGGTTAGCCCTTATTGTGCCATCCTGGTCCATTACAACAACTGCCTACATTGGTTAGCCCTTATTGTCCCATCCTGGTCCATTACAACAACTGCCTACATTGGTTGGTCCTTATTGTCCCATTCTGGTCCATTACAACAACTGCCTACATTGGTTGGCCCTTATTGTCCCATCCTGGTCCATTACAACAACTGCCTATATTGGTTAGCCCTTATTGTCCCATTCTTGTCCATTGCAGATTAGGGATGGATAAAATGATTGATGGTGTAGTTGATGGGATAAATGCTAAATGATGATTGCCATGAAAATTGTGTTATTGGTAATATAGTACATTAACTTTTTCACACAATAAACAAACTTATAACCTCTTCATGATCTACCTTTAATGTATGTTCTGGACGCTGATTCGTTACTAATCCATGCAAACACATGTAGGCACTAGTAGTATAGGGAATGACAGTCCGAAAACACTTTTCAAAAACCCCTCTACAAAGCCTCATTTAATAAATGAGGCTTTGGTGGGACCCTTAGCTCTTGCTATTATTACCCCTACTACAAAGCCACGCCATCACGTTTACCGTGACTTGGCAGGCGGTAACACTGTGCCGTACGGCACGATCAATAATTCTTCTCTTACAAATCCCCTACCCGGCCCATCCCTCAAGTAGTACAAGTTAGGTTCGTCGGCTTTCATATCCACTTTATCTATGTTGTAAGTTTTGACTGACCATATAGGATCGGTGGCTCGCTTACGGCTATCGCCCTCGTGTTCCCCCGGCTGGTATAGATACCTAACTAAGGCCCTATCTGGTATCTGTTTCTCCTTTCCACGCAATGGAGCAGACGACTCTGCTAACACTGATTTTAGTTTGATAGCGTCTGCCGGTTTCTTACCGGTGAGACGGGTGACTTCATGGTTGATTGCTGACACCACCTCTGGTAACCTCGCTACCCATTCGGTCGATCGTTTTCCAGGGGTGGTCATCTCCCTAGCATACTGATAGCCGAACAAGCGCTCAGCCAAAGTCCTATTAAATCTCTCAACTATAGCTTGGCTGCGATGGGCTCCGGCCGTGCCACGTCTGACCTTTGTATCGTGTTTGGCTAGCAGTTGTGAAACGGCACCCATGAACTCCCGTCCTGGATCAACTTGCAGCTCTGTTGGCCAAGTCAGCGGGCTGTGTTTGTATATGCGTTCTAATCCTTTGGCTACTTTGGCCGAATCTTTCGTGGTCAAGGGTTCGGCTTCCTTGTAACGACTGGCTACGTCCACTACGGTTAAGGCATACTTGTACCTCTTATCATGAGGTAGGAACAGTAGGTCTGCCTGGTGAATGCTATTAGGTATGTTAATTCCGAAACTCCTTCTAGGTACGTAGCGTGGCGCCGGCAAATAGATCTGCCACAGGGCTTGTTTTTCAAGCCACGCTTTGGCTTTCTCTGGTGATACTCGCGCCATTTTAGCTAGCTTATCTACTGCGCTAGCTCCTTTCCAATATCCACGCGGGCTGTAATAAATAGCCTCAAATTTTTTCATGTCCATACGCGTATGTGTTTATACCATCAATAGCTATCCAACGTTTCGTGTCCATAGGCGATAGGGACGTCTTGTTTATAGTCAGTCCGTATATCTTATGTCCATCACTTCTAAGCGTGTTCATCTTATGCCTAAAGGTACGGGTCTTGAACAGAGCCTCCTTGAATCTGGCGTGTTTGATGTGTTGTTTCACCACATACTTCTTAACCCCCTTAGCCTTCCGGATCTCACTATTGTCGGCTTTCAATATGGAGTACATCTTAGGTCTCAAACCTATGTACTCAGCTATTGGCGTGCCAGCACACTCGTCCTTCATCTTACCTAGGACCTTTTTATTTACCGTGCTGTGCATGGTATGGGTCTTAGGATAGTCGCTGGTGTCGTATAAATCGATGTGTTTTTTCATATCCTCGTATACATCCTCGGTTCGAATCTCCATCAGCAGGGAATCCGTGTCAGTGTACAGCACTTCGCACCTGTCGCCGTACTGTTTCTTAAGCTCGTTGTAGTAAAAGTCGTACATCAGGTGTTTGGATAAATCGAGGATACTCATCCCAACGTAAACAGGTCGGTTGAATTTTATGTGGCTTTTCTTCATGTGTATGGCAACTAGGTCGTCTGTGAATATTTTATTACGGTTGAATGCCGGACTGGCTATCAATTTCCTGAGCTTGTCTTCCTCACTAGATCTAACCAGTTTCACGGTTACACGTTTCCTAAGGTTTTCCATAGTCTTACCAAACACCGAGTTGTTCATGAGCTTGTAGAGATTTTTCTCAAAATCACTGGTGGCTTTTTTTCGTAGGTCTGTGTTCATTCTGATGTAGGGCTCCATCCATGGGCTCTGGTCGAACATGAGCACCCTGTGTATTTTGGTCAGCCTCATACCCAATGACAGGTACAGCTGTAGGTTGTGATAGTGAACTATGTACTTGGTCTTATTCATTAAGTTAGGCACGAGTTTTTCAACGTCCGCCACACGACCACCTGACAAGTTATGTTGGTACTCAGACATCCAGTCTGTGTTAACCTTCATACGTTCGGGTGCAAGGGGATAGCTGTTGTGCGATGTGTGTAATTCCTTGGGATACTCTAAGTCAACTTCGAGGATATACCCTTTGTTCGAATCTGGTGCAATGCTCATAATATCAATGTTTGGTACCCATTCGAATCCTCCTGTAGGTAGATACTGGCTCATAGCCCAGCCGTACAGGTTATTTGCGTCGAGGTAGAGAATGTGATTGGTTGGTTTGTTAGGATCGTAACCTTTCACGTATTGATTATTTGCTTTCGCATATCGTTTGGATGCCATGGAAATCCCACCTCGCAAGCCTTTCTCAATGAATAGGTGCATGTCGTAATCTGTGAGCAATTCCAAATTAACTCCGGTCTTTCTAAGCAAGGCGTCCCACGACAGACCTGGGCTGGTGTAATACCATGCGGGGTCGAGTTTATACTGCTTTAAACATGTTTGCCGAAACGTCTCGAACACGTCGGCTAACAGCAGTACATCTGTCCTCAAGTACAGGTCGTGATAATCGCCAAGGTTCTTACAACCAAGTTTATTCCATACGTTAATCGCGTGCGAGTAATCGTCTCGTGAGACGGACGCCTCATTCAGCTTGCTATAAAAACAGTCGATAGGAGGTAGTCTGGTCTCTGTGAACTTAGCCCAGCTATCCATGTACTCATATGGGTACACGCCCTTCCTCATGAGCAGGTGTCTAGTCTCGGTGTCTGTGTATCGATCTGTGATAGGGAAGGTATTGTTGGCCTTGACCAGACTGTCGAGTGACGACAGGAGGAATTGAAACGAGTCAATGAACCTAAGTCCGTTTAAGCTGAAGGAGATGTATCTCTCCATGTTGTTGGGGATGCACGTTATATTACCATCGATTTTCGCGATGGCCTGCATGATCAAGTGAGAGTCGTATCCTCTCAAGTTGTGAAAGACAACGGGAATGTTTATTGTCTTAGGATTGATTTTAAGCTTGAGGTTGCACGCGTTGTGAGCGGCGCCTCTATACTTACCAGTTATGTGGCAGTGATCTCTCACCGAATCACCGTTAAGTGGCGAGTCGCACACATGACAGTTAGTGCTACTGGTGTGAGCTATCTTGTCGGCTCTGGTCATACGCATGGGAGCGATTTTATACAATGCATTCCTAATAATTTTTTCTTCCTCCTGCAAGCACTTTAGAAACCTTTCAGCCGCGTCAGGACCCTTATACACTACCGGAGCTTTCGTTTCCCCGTCACAACGGACGACAATGTATCCAAACGAACAGGCTTTATGCTCTTGTGTTTTGTGTGTGAAGGCACCACTGGGAGCCTCGCCGGCGGCAGCCACTAAGGCTTCGAAGTCGGCGTATATTATATAAGGCACAGACATTTGGTTCTTGTGATTGTCGAATTTTAGGATATTTTCACCTTCCTTAGGCATGTCGACTCGTATGGCCGTCTGCCCAACACCTTGGCAATCCTCCAGGTGGGATTCTAATAAATCAGCCCGACTGAAACAGTGTAGGCATCGTACACAAAAGTGTTTTTCCCCATCATGTTTCGACTGGTCGTGTAACAACCGGCTGAGATGTTTTATCCACGTGTAGTGATACTTTTCACCTTTTTGAATCATGAATAAATTAATAACTTGACAATCCTTCACCGGGCTGACCCTGTGTATTATTGTTGTATTACCTTCGTGACCAAAAACATTTATAGCCAGATTATTCTGTTTTTCTACTTTAGTGATCTGGGATATTGGGGTGGGTTCATCTATACCATCCCAGTTGAGCCCATCGTCCTGTGGATAATTAGAAGGCCTGTTCGGATTAGTGGCAGCTGGAAATACGGCTGACCTGATAGATAACCTCAGGCAATCGTTTCCTCTATTCTTAACGTTTACTATGGCTTGTTTGTTCTTATAGTAGGGAGGCAAGGTTAGGTATGACCCACCTCTGAACGGCACGTATTTAGCTATGTCTAGATAGACATTATCGATTTTATCTACAGCCCACCCGGACCCCATGTGTGTGTAGCGTTCTAGGTATTCTCGTATCTGCTGAAAACTATTATCGATTGATGCGTCAATGGTCTCTGCATGTGTGACGACCTCTTGTTTACCTCGGAAGTAAGGTTGAAAATACTCAGTGGTACTCCCAACCTGTTTATCGAGTGACATTTTCACTGTGATCTGAAACTTGATACTTCCTAGATTATTTAGTTCCTGGTTGACCTTATCAGCTATCAGAGGCTTAATATCTGTAATGTCTATGTTTCTATCAATGTGCATGCGCCAACCTCTCAAATAATTGCCTACGGCGTGCTCAGTGCGCACGAACTGTAGGTCAATAGCTCTATTCTGTCGTAATAATTCTACAAGCTGTGGTTTTCTCATACGAGAATACCCACCTAAACCCAAATCGTGTGCCTCGGCTTTCAGTTGTTTTATAGTTGGACGTGCTACTGGGGTATGTGATAACAATGCGGTTAACCCGGCTTTCCCCAATTTTGAATAACCCGTGTATCCAAGCTGTTTCGCTTGAGCTTTTAACTGTTTTACTGTAGGAGGGACTTCTAAACTTAGTAATCTCAACAATGCTGGCTTCCGCATTCTAGAATACCCGATAACACCTCTCTGTTTTGCGACCCTCTTGAGCTCGCGCACAGTAGTCATTGTGTTTACACCTAAGAGAACTAATGTCTAATTGGTTCACAGTAAGGGGAGGTAACTCCTCCACTCTTGATAAAAAATATTTTATTTCTTGTAATCACTTATTAACCAAACTCGGTTTGTTGGCCACAATTCTCGTAAGTCTTCCAACAGCTTGTGTGAATCTATGTAGGCATCGATCAGTGTTTGGTTATTTGATAACAATTCGATTAACCCGGCTCTCCCCAGGTTTGAATAACGCCGGCATCCAAGCTGTTTTGCTATAGCTTTTAATTGTTTTACCGTAAGATAGGCTTCCATATTCAAGAATGTACAGTAGACATGTTTACACCTAAGAGAACCAATCTCTAATTGGATTTTATCTTGAGCAGTCGCCTACGTTCTTTTATGTAGTCTTTTTTATTCTCGTATATGAGTTGATGTCTGACTACGTTCGCTCCGTGAGCTTTACATAAACAGTAGTGCCCTTTAACCCCGATACCACACACAGAACATGTGTAGTTAGGACTTCCCATATGGAAACAACAGAACCCCTGATTCCTGCATTTCCTACCACAAGCCTCGGTCTTCCCCATAAGTATATATTCGCATCGGTATGGAGCGGGTCTCATGTTTACTTATATAGGTATTTTAGTTTAATTGCTTTGCAACCAACGCAGTAGCTGCTATACCCAACACTATGAAGCCCAGTTCACGATTCATTTGTCCCTTGGATGGTGTGTAGTACTGAGCGAGTGTGGGTTTATTGAGCGGTTCCAATTGTTTACCAGTTAGTAGATAGTATTCTTTCATTGCTTCATCAACATCGTTGAATGTTTGAACGGCATGGTTTTCACGCGTGAGTTGTTCGTTAATAAAATCGATCCTCTGGAGGCGTTTTTTAGCGTACTCGGCCTGTGCTCTTTGTAATTTCTCAGTAGCGAGATCGTGTCGCTTCCTTTCTTCCTGTATTTCAGCCGCGTGATCATCTCGTAGTTTCGAGAAGAGGAAATTACTCCCGGAAAATGCCAGGGCATTCACTAACGCCCCACCGACCATCATAGCTATCGTGGCCATCCCTATATTTATTTCATTATATTATCAGGTATTATTCCTTGTTTTACTAGGATGTCTTTTGTGGCCATCGCCATACCAAGGTTCATTATGAGCATACCCATATCCTGCAGGTTGAAATCTAGCTTGATAGTTGGTTGTTTAAGCACCATTTTAGTCAACCGAGCGTACCCTACTGCTAAACTGGCTACCACTGTGGCGTGGTATGTGTCGTTGACGAACGTTTTCCCCTCAGACATTATGTATATGATATAAAATATTTTAAATTATAACATGATATGCGGGTCTACCATGGGGGATACCCCCATACCCTCACTGTTCTCACTGTTGGGTGGTGGCTCACTGTGGGAGGTGTATAACCATGTTATAACCACGGCAGCAGTTACGCCTACAGCCAACAACAGTCGGGTTGGGTTAGTCACTTTATGTTGGTTACACCACCGTTTTTTACCGGCAGCTACTCTCTTAGGATTCTTCTGTCTGGTTACTGTTGGAGGTACCTCCACTGAAGGGGTCACTGTTGGGGGTGGGGTCTCCTCCATCACTGTTGGGGGTACCTCCACTGGGGTTTCCTGTGCAGCATCCATCTATACTATTATTATTATTCTTTCTCTCAAATTGACAATGTTTTGCCGTGATAATAGCCGCCGTCACTGGAGCCAACAACATACCATATTTGTGGTACAGCCCGCAGCTGATAGAGCTCACGGCGTGTTCGATAAAAGGGTCTTTCTCGAGGTCCTCCCACAGGTAAAGTCGGCGCTCTGGTGGAATGGGAAGGAATTGTGATACAATACCGGTGTATATCTGGGTCATAGCCGATCCTATTGTCTTTGTCATTTCTGCTCCGAGCCGGGCCTCGTATCTAGCGTACAGCTTATCGATTTCTTCGGCTGACATTTTGTTAATTTTATCTGGAGTGTAGTCTCCAAAGTAATGTTTGGCTTTGCCGCCAACAGCCAACGCCACCAGTTTCTCTCGCTTGGGGGAATCCCCAGTTGGGGAACCCTCCACAGACAATTGTTCGAGCAATTCCTCACACTCCATCTTATAATATAACAAGTAAGATTTAGTTTTAACTATATAATACCCGATGCAGACAAAACACAGAGAAATGAAAGTTAAGTTGCACACGACAAATACTTCAAATATCATAGCTATGCTTAGCTTTGCTTAGCTTTGCTTAGCTTTTACTTAGCTTTGCTTAGCAAACTATATATGCTACTGGTTGGTCGGTCTTTAGTACGAGCTTAGCGTGTTTAGTTTCAGCGAGCTGTTTCTTCACCCGTTCCCGTTCTAATTTACTCATCACATCGTTCTCTCTCAAACACTCCTCGAACGAATCCCTATCCTTGCAGTGAAATAAGGCCACCCATCGCGTCTGCTCCCTGAGGTCTTTCAACACCGAGTTGAACTTCTGCGTTAGCACCCAGACGCTGTGATTTGCATGACGGCCGGAGAAGGCCAGGTACGATAGCATGTCTCTCTTTTTTGTTATCTCGCGATTAGCGCTGCAGTCGTCCAGTATGAACAGCGTCGGTTCCCCTTTAAATTTCTCGTGAAGAGCTTTCAACCAGTCCTGCAGGCGTGTTCCAGGGTCGATTTTGTGTACGTCAGGGTCCGTCATTACCCAAGGTCGCGCGTACGTTTTATTCATGCTCAGAGTAGGGCACATGATAACAATGTTATCGAACACATCCTTGTAGTAACCCTCCAACATATCCAACACGAAAACGGTCTTCCCACAGCCAGTCTGCCCGCATATGATAGCGCAGTGTGGGTCAGTGGGTAGTTGTGGGTACCCCTGGGGGGTGTGGGGGTCTCCCCCATCAGTAGATGGCTTGCACGAATCTCCCATTGTCTATATTAAGTTGCGCGTCCATAATTACGTACAGATATAATTTCAACTTACCAGCGGTTTGAGCCTTCTTAGTAATCTGGATGGTTATCCCTTCGCTGCCGTTATCTATACGGCGCCCGCTACCGTGCAGTTTATCATCATCCGTGGATCGCATGTCCAACCATAGGGCATACTTGGTGGTCAGGTATTCACCGATCTGCACGGAGCCGAGGTCCAGGTCCTTTGTTATGTAATCCCCCACTGGTAGCTTTTTTATCTCATCCCACTGCTGGTGTGGTCTCATACCATGACTGAACAGCTGGTTGGGCACGCCCTCGATGGTAACTTCCACCTTTTCAATCTCGGGGTTGAAAAACTTCTCGCTGTCCCTCCGGAATGGATCGTAATCCTCCACGGGGACGACCAGGATACCTTTCATCGATCGCGCCGGCACGTTCAGGTTGATATTCCACACAGTGTCGCTCTTGTCTCGCACGACTGATCTATGCCTCAGTACGCGATCGTACAGGATAGCCATCTTCCCAGAGTACTGACTTCGAACCTGCCTGGCCAGCTCCGGGCTAGTGACCATGTCGAACTCCAGAGAGATGTTGTCTATGGCATAACTGGCCTCATCACCGTTCGGCGTACGCACTACTTTGCTATAGTCGTTAAACGTGAGCTCGTATTCTAGCCTATCACCCAGCGCGGCCTGGTAAAACGGCGCGTGTCCCGTGAGCAACTCGAAGTCGAGCGGCACGCAGAATCGATTCCCGTATGCTAGAGCGATGGCCTTTTCACCGTCCGATAGCTTGTCTTGTTGGTCTGTCGTGAAGACGTATCCTATGCGCGCCCGGGTTGATTTGCTGATACCCTGGTACACATCATTGACTCGTTCTCTCTCGCTTTTCCAGAGATCCTTGTAGCAGTGAAACACGTCGCTGTCGTCGATGCTCAGTACCTCGTTACCGCTGATCTTGACGGTCGTTTTCTTGATGATAGCTCGACCCACGTTCCGCACTAGCTCGCGTTTGTCGTTGTCGGAGGTCAACGTGATATTGAACGCCAGTCGAACAGTGCCTGGTACAATGAGGTCATTCTCACCAAGGTTTGGAAATCTAACCAACAGAGTTTGATTCTGGTCTATCTTGCTGGGGTTGTTGGTGATGGTCACCGACTGTCGCACGGCTCTGGCACCTAATGGCTCTCTCAATTTTCTGAAAGGATCTAATTTTCTACCGTACATTGTTATATAAAAGAAATATATTTTTAATACTAATGGATGAAGACATACCTATGGATGATATGTGGGACGATAGTGCCCAGGCATTCGATGATGAGCAGGAGACCTCATTTACTAGTTTGCCATTGAGCCAACAACTTTTAGAAACAACGGTAAATGATTATTACGAAAGTTTAAAAAGTGATAAAAACTACGTTGAACCCCAGGGTCGATACCATAAGGATTTTTTTATTGATACAAAGGGTGTTCTACGTCTTAAGTCTGCCCCAAAGGTTGACCTCTTTAACAAGATCACTAAAAAACCACTGGCCTTGTCAACTCTAGCCAGCCGCAATGGTGGTGCTGAATTTATCCGTGAACATCTAAACATGCGTGATTACGGTGGTGCAATACCTAAGACCGTTAAAGAAGATCTGCAAGCTACCAGATCCCACCTCACCACTATAGATGAAATGACGCCAGAGCGTGCTACAGAAGCCTCGGACAGCATAGAAAAACTGTTGAGCACCTACTGGGACAAACCGTTACCGGGGTTTGACTTTCCGGTAAGGGAACTGCGTGGCTTAGACGAAGCCGTGAAACGCGTGCGTGGAGAACTCGTGAACAACATGGGGAAACTGAACGAAATCGACGAGCACATCGCTAGGGAAAAAACCAAACTCACCGAAACTGACGACGATGATATGAAGAATCGTATCAATGAACGACTACGCGATTTAGAAGACGAGAAACGTACACGATTAGAAGCCGCTTCCTCGAATCGTGAACATCTTCGATCCCAGATCAGTCGTATTCGGGAAACAATCGATAGAATACTGAATGAGGATACAACTTTAGCCAACAAGATTCGGATATTATTCCGGGAGCAAGGGGTCACCATCGCCAGCATTCTGACTGCATTGGGTTTCATCATATCAACCTTGGTGGTGTCACTGGTGGG
Source organism: Haliotis asinina (assembly GCF_037392515.1). NCBI lineage: Eukaryota > Metazoa > Mollusca > Gastropoda > Lepetellida > Haliotidae > Haliotis > Haliotis asinina. The sequence goes on from NC_090282.1 coordinate 5,216,225, forward strand.
GGGTGCCCCTGTTGGGTCTACAGGAGGTGGCGGAACTCCAAGTGGTGGTGGTGGTGTTAAAGACTGGATTAAAAAACTCGGGGAAGGTCTAGCTAAACTGGCTGGTAAAGCCGCCGAAGCCCTTCCCGGTATCCTGGGTAGCATCGTCTCGTGGTTGTTGGGCGCTCTGTCTAAAACTGCCATGTGGCTCAGTCAAAACCTGTGGGCAGCCATCGTCGCTGTGGCGGGTCTGGTGTACGTAGCGGCTAAGAAATCTTTAACCAAATAAGTCCCAAAGTTACCCCACCAATCACTAAAGCTGTTTTATTATCAATATGCTGCTGATAGGTGGTGGAAACCCCCACACCCCCGGGGGGTACCTCCACATGAACTTTAGGCTCCGGAGGTGGCGCCACTATACCTTTTTCACGTGGTGGGATGTGTGGGATATGTGGGGTGTTAATATCGGGGTTGATACCCAACTTTTGGTCCGCCGTGGCTATGACTATTTTGTTGTTATAACCCACCACTTTTTTTATTCTCAGTTGCATATCACTCGGAGCCATGTACAACCCCACGCCGAACACGTAGTTGACTTTCGATCTGGCGTATTCTAACACGTTTTGGTAACGGTCGATGGCCCTCGGGAGATCAACTGGAGAATTGATAGCATCCTCAACGTTGGAAACGAATTGTGTCTGAGCGTCGTAAGCAGTTCCCTTACCGAGGATGTTAGAACGCGTCATCGACTGCGCACCCAACAGCGCCCACACGTACGTTCGAATCGAATCATTCAAGCGTATTGTACCAGCACGAGTGAATCCTTTCGATGTTTTTGAGATCATTTTAGTCCAGGCTGTGGCTGCATCAGGACTGGTTTGCTTTATACAGCTGACATGGATCTTTTCATTCGTTGTGGGGCCTGTAAATGTATGCCGGTTTGGGTTGTATGAACCATCTTTAGAACCGGCATAATATTTTCCGGACCTGTAGAAGTACACGAGAACTATACCGAGACCATGGTTCACACCAGGAAGGCGAAAGTCTTTATTCGTTGGAATCTCAAACTCCCCACAAATACGTTCATAAGCGCGTCTATCATAGGGGTTATTCGTCATACTCCACGCTTTATCTTGGGGAAGAGGAGCACTTATTTCCTTCAATATTCGTCTCGTTTGATAATAAATATGAAACAAAACAACCGCCTTACTCAGTTCGTCTATACCGTAGTCTGGTGTCACACCCGAACCTGTCGTCGCACACCACACAGCAAAGTTGAGTTGGTTCTGCCAAAACTGCATTGGGTTTTGATTCCAGTTTACCACCGCCTGCGCGTTATTAACGGACACGACATACTTTTCAAAGATATCAATAAAGGTTGTTTTAAACCCCGTACCATCTGCATTCACCACGATTTTCAAGTGTGCTAAATCCATATTATAATTTATAATTCATATATTATAATATGTACATAACACTTCCAGGAATAACGAGCGGTGAGGCCGTTCAGCTGACGCACGCGATCGATAACACGTCAGGTCAACTCGAAGTCGCACTCTGCGATATCACCTACCTACCGCAATGGACTAATATTAATATCAGCAACAATAAGCTGTTCGTCAGTGGAACTCGCAGTCAAATAACTGACGGCTACTACAGCGTGTGCTCGCTAAACGACGAGGTCTTCAAACCCCTTGGAGCCGAACTCAAGATGAACGACTCAAACGGAACAGTGGTGTTAATCAACAACGGAAGAACCTCCTTGAGGCTCGGCCGACCATTAGCGAGGATACTCGGTATGTCTCCTGACGAGATAAAACCAACAACAACCGTCACAGGCACGAAGTTACCCGACTTAGTACCGTACCGAGAGCTGTACATTCATCTAGGCCAGGTGAGCACAACGTATAATATTCAAGGAGGCCACCCTTCCACTATACTGAGAGCAGTGCCGGTGAAAACTGAGAAATTCAACGACGGTAGAACCGAGTCGTTTTCACCACGGCAGTATAAGAGATTAACCCAGGGCAACATACCTGAACTGACAATATCGGTGTTAGATATAAATCATAATCCTGTAAATATAGGATACCTCAGCTTAACGCTTCACGTAACATGACCAGCGCACAAGGGCCCGGAGTGAAAAAATGCGTCAATATCGGGATCTCCGACCTCGGAGACACACGCGGTTTCGACGCTCCCGGAGTAGATGGTAAATCATACGCCTTGCAACTAAAAAACAACATTTACAAACGCGTTGAAATCCCCTCCGGTGGAGCCCTAAGTGATATGATAGATACCACAGGAGCAACAGCCAACACTAAGTACGCCCTCGTCAACACCGGTGATGACAACTGGAGAATATACCCATCATTCGTAGGTAAACTGTTCGACTTAGACGATGTTGAGAGCACTACCGTCGTCAAAAACAAACCATATATGCTCGTCTTCACCGAAGATGACAAGTGGGTGTTGTTACCCGATAACAAATGGTTTCTCAATATTAGACTCGTCTCCCCTTACGTGTTCACGGATAACAAAGACAACCACCTAAACAAAGTCGTAAACAATGGAACCCTGCTCGTGGCTTACATCCCAACTCAGAGACGTAGCATAGTCGTCAGCCCAGTCAACACTATAGCAGCTCACATGCTATCGAGTAAACCAGCCATACAAAACGTGAAATTGCAGTTGGTGTCTGAATTCGAAGGCGTGGTTAAGATACTAGAGAGTCTACCGGCAAACTCAACACTGTTCATCAAAGTCTACCTAGGGGAACCATCGGGGAATGATGTCGAGATCGTGAAGGGGATCAAACTCGGGTGGGTGAAACGACACCAGTTTCAAGTTTGCAACGTTTACGTGCGGGTGGGTGTCGACTCCAAGACCAGTCTGCAGGGGGTCAACGTGATCGTAGAAAATAAGATATCACTAATTAATATCTTCCTGCCTTACAATATACACTTCATGGGTATAAAGTTAACCCCTGAATTATTATCAGAAAACCAGTTGGAAATTATATCATAATAGTATAATAATGACTAATCATCATCCCAACACTACACTTAACGACCTGGGAGATACAGAGGGATTCGATCATCCTGGTGAGGAAGATGAATTCTACATCCTACACTTCAAAGACAACATGTACAGACCGGTGCCGTTACCAGATTTTAAAAAACCTAAATGGCTGATCAACTTAACACCCACCTCACCTTATATCACAATAGACGAAAATAATTGGGTCACTAAGATTAGGAACAACGGTATCTGGCCCGGGGATTTCATTCCGGAGAGGGGATTATCACACAGACAATCTTATAGTCACGACAAAAAAGGGTTATCAACTTACTACGAAAATAAATTAACATTTAGTAATCCTGAAATAATAACCCCCCCTTTCACACTCATCATAGAAGTCTTCTTTACGGATTCATTCGATGAAGACCCCTCAATAGTACACCAAATTTTACCCGGGGTGTCAATACGCTGGGATTACACAACCGATTATTGTCGTATTGTTATACAACAGGATACCACGGGTCCTATAAACCACTTAATAAGCCCCAGTGAGGTTTTTATTAACATAGGATATTTTACTGACCTCTCACCTATTGCCCTGAATACTAGTATAGAACTTATAGGCTTCAAATACATTGATAGATTTTTAACTGAACCCCAATTAAAATATCTTTCAAAATATATATTATAGGATGGGTCTGTACCCAGTCGTAGAGGAAGTAGCTAAGACGTTAGAAACCGTAGATGGGTTCCGCTTGAGGCAGTTATGTGATGTAAAACGTCAACTAGAACAAGACCGTGACACGCGGAAAGCACTATGTAAAAAATACAATAGAGCTTTCAATATCGTGGATGGGGCTGACACTACCCTTATGGCAACCAGCATGGGACTAGGGGCGGCAGGCGTTGGGTTGTTAACCACCATCGTGGCTGCACCTATAGTGCTAGGTATTGAAATAACGGCTGGGGTGACAGGGTTGGTAGGGTTGGCGCTTAAGTTAGTATCACGCAGACTTAATCGTAAGGCATTGAAACACGACGAGATCAGGGTTCTGGCTGAAGCAAAACTCAACACAGTGAGTGAGCGAATTTCCACGGCACTCTCTGACAGTAAGATCTCAGAAGAGGAGTTTAGTTCAATCCTCTCTGAACTCAAAAAATATAATGAAATGAAACAAGATATTCGATCCAAGTCTCGTAAGTCTGCTATCAGCGAGGACGAGAAAAAAAAGTACATAGCACAGGGAATACAAAAAGCCCAGCAAGCCTTTATTATGAACACCAAAGAGATCGTAGGCGGTTCACATTAAACTGTTTCCTCGATATAAACATAACATAGCCGTAAGCGAGCCACCGATCCTATATGGTCGGTCAAAACTTACAACATAGATAAAGTGGATATGAAAGCCGACGAACCTAACTTGTACTACTTGAGGGATGGGCCGGGTAGGGGATTTGTAAGAGAAGAATTATTGATCGTGCCGTACGGCACAGTGTTACCGCCTGCCAAGTCACGGTAAACGTGATGGCGTGGCTTTGTAGTAGGGGTAATAATAGCAAGAGCTAAGGGTCCCACCAAAGCCTCATTTATTAAATGAGGCTTTGTAGAGGGGTTTTTGAAAAGTGTTTTCGGACTGTCATTCCCTATACTACTGCACTCACCAGTGAAATATCTTCATTTCTTTCAGACATTTTTGCTCGAAGTTACATCTCTGATAGTTTTTGATAGGTGATCAATATTTGGTTAACGATTATCAGTCTATATGGTCTATATAGATAGCCTGCCCTAGAGCAGATTGTTTTGGACAAACTCTGGTCCTTTTCTGTTCCCACCTTGTAGATTGTAATCATTCTTAGTATTAATAAAATGACAATATGCTTTACCCAATGAAGAAAGGTCAACACTATATGTTTTTCATTCATGAGTTTAAGCCTCAACTACTTGATTGTGAAATCTGAAGGTGACCATGTCTTTCCCAGCATGTACAGTGCTGAAGATATCAATGTTAATAAACATTGAGCTTATCAGTACCATTCTGTAATGAACTGAGGTCCAGATGATCTGTGAGCTCGATGTTTGTGGATGTGATATGATAAGGTTTAATGTTCAATAATCAAATATTCATCAACGATGGTGTGAATTATTACAAATGTATTGCTCAACATATATATTGATAGCAGCTGTTGTTGTAATGTGGCCCTGGATTTGATCAGGTGGCATAGGAGTCCCCTTGTCTTCAAAAGAAATGGTGTTAGCTGCTGTATCTGGTGTGCAGAGTTGTGTCCCATGAGCAAGTTGGAAACTATGATTGTGAGCTGGAATCCAGGTGCACCCCAGTTATGAGAGCATTCTTTCTTACTCATCCTCTTATGGGTAAGGGTCTGTGCATCATGCAAATTGTCTTAAAGGTATTGTGTGACACCCTGGCTTGATTTGATCTCCCACCGTGTGTTTGATGTGAAGTGGGGGATATAGTATTAGACTCATCTGTCCATACCAATTGGAATATCTTGAGAACTAGGGATGACTATTGAAGTAAAATGAAATAAAATGCTTTGAAATAAAAACAAATGCCTTTTTCGTTTTAGTTTTAATGAATGGGCTTCAAGCAAATCCACCATCAGTTTCCATGAAACATATCTTTTTGCCACTATCTTAAATAATCTTCTGAACAATAGAACATGAAAACAGAGGGTTGCTTTGTTGCAGTGGTTTTGTATGACTATGATCAAAAGCTTAGAATAAGAAACAACAAACTACAAACTGAACACAATTTATTTTTCATCCTACATTGCAGTAAAATATTTATTCACTTTGTTCTTATAGTCAGAAATATTGTCCAAAGTCAAGTCCAAAATCAAAAGTTTTGACACATATTTCTAACATTCAGCGACTACAAAAAAACATGAAAGAAAGTCATGGTGGCTGTGAGCGGGTTAGGCTGCTGACTTTGTGTGCTTGCGATTAGGTGTATGAGTGAGAGTACGGGTTTGAATCCTGAATTGGACTCAAAACACAAAAAAGTACTAAAATTTGTACTTTACTAAGAAATTGTTATCTGAAATATAACATGTTACATCAATAGGGGCAGATAACTAATACCAAAGTGGTTCCTTGTCTTTATTGTGCTGCACATATGTTGACGGAAACAATCGTTTTGCTTTTGATAGTCACAGCAACTATCGATTTATTGACAGTAATTCATATTCCCAATGAATTAATTGCTATTGATCCCTAAACACTTGCAATGCATCGATAGTTTGATCTATTGTTAAACCCCTATTAAGACCTGTTGATTAGATTCTGTTCATACTTGGTACCAAGGTTCATCACATGCAAAAGGTCCCAGGCAGGTCTGATGACCTTCATAGTCATTTCAAGGTCACTTGGGGACTCTGAAGTTTTACCAGAGATCCAGATAAGGCCGTATCGGCGTGTGTACCGATAAAAAATATGCAAAATACAGTAGGAAAAAAGGCAGAAAATGTAGCAGATACGCACAGCAGCAGTGGTGTACGGTCTTAGAATCATTTACAGGTGTATTTATCTGATAAAATATTGCTTTATTATTTACTGACCTGTTTGAACAAGAGTACACAATGTTATGATGTGAAATGTAACACGAGATTACTTGCGACTTACGACCTATTCCAGTACTCTTATATTGAAAAAATATGGCGTATGTATTCCTCAAGTTGAAAAATTATCTGGAGCCCTTTTTTAAACTTGTTAGTGATATATCTAAAGAACTGTTCACTGGATTTTCTTCATATGTAACAGCAAACTTCATATAGGGAAGGTGCTGGCTCCAGTTGATTTTGGTGGCCTTCACATAATTTTCATGGTCACAGCGACACGTTTAAGATTCCACCATGTAAAGCTGGATGTGAAGTTTGTCAGTGAGATACTGCAAGAACCACTCACTGGATTTTCTTCGTATTTGACACCAAGCTTCATTCTAGGGAAAGCACAGGAAACATTTCATTTTGGCGACATTCATCTAATTTTGAAGGTCATGGCGACACTTGAAAGATTTCACCATGTTAACCGACATTTTAAGCTCGTCAGTGAGATACCTCAAGAACCATTCAGTGGGTTTTGTTCATATTTGTCGCCAAGCTTCATCAAGGGCCCAGTCAATTTTGGTGACCTTCATGTAATTTTCAAGGTCACAGCAACACTTTGAAGATTTCAGCATGTTAAACTTCAGCTATATTCCCCAGAACGGTTCATGATTGCAACCACTTTGTTGACATATTATTGTTATACTGTAGGAAATATGAGTTTTATTGGAAAAAAACTCCTTTCTGCATGAACTGAAGTTCCCTTCCAGATAATTATCAATAGCAGTAATCTAACTATGCTTGGTGTGAAACGTGAGTTGGCGATAACTTCACACGTTTTTTCAGAATTTACTGTGAACAATATTAAAAGAGTGTTTTTCAAAAAGCAATAAAAAATGTTCACTTAATGAACACTTAAGTAACCAGACAGTGAAATTGCTTGATTGATTAATTTGTTTATTGGGGTGTTTTTTTCACCACAGTGTTCCTTGATCACAGTAATGAAAGGGAATTCATTATTACATATACAGTTCGCATCAAGTTCATTATGGATCACTGAGGCTAGTGTGAATATCAGCATTTGTGTCATTTGATGATGTCTGCTGATTGGCTTATGTAGTTTTTAACCTGTTCCTATAGCACCCCCAACCCCTTTCCTAATAAACACCTAGCTCAGTGTCCTGTGGCATTAAATACTGCACTTATGCAGTTGTGTATGTCACAGTAAAGTCACCAGGCTGCTGTCACATGTATCATGACTGTCAAGTCATGGCCTGGTTTTGTTCATGTGAGTTAAAGGTCACATGCAACGTAAAACACAACTTTGCAGATTCTGGTACCTTTCGGTATGCACCGAAACAAATCATAAAAAATGCCAATTCAACCTATAAAGTTGAAAACAAACGCGATGAAAAAAAAGCCCGCGAAATTGGAGTTCAAACGTTTCACTAAATTCCCCCCAGCGCTGGGGGGAAAACTGGTTTCAACAACTGTGCTGTGCTGCGTCCACAACGCATGCGCAGTGAATAGGTTCGCAGAGCTTGAAACAGTATGCATGCTCGGAGTCTGAGGTCGTGAGCAGTAGTCTTATCTTGGTTGTGTACACAAAGAAGTAAATAATCTACTTGTTACGTAAAATAACTTGTTTAGCAGTCTCTGTCTCAGAGAAAGCTCAGTGTCTGGTTTATTCACACCTATGTGTCTGTCTGCCTGTCTGCTAAAGACAACATGCAATACACAGCTTTAATCATTGACCAGGGGCAATTTGAACTTAACGCCTATCAGACTATACAACATAAAGAAAACAAGTTGATTTATGACTCGTGCACCCGAGTCCCGTGTCTGCCACATTATGTAACTAGACACGTGTGATACACATGTCATGTTTTTATGTCTGTGGGTTGCAAACAAACTACATTCATTTTTTTTTGGATGACTGGATCTGACGGAAACTGGTGCAAACTCTTGTCAGTTTCAAGTCCTGCTTTGTACTTGGACGAATGGCAGATTCCAGTCACGCAGTAGTTTACCATCTCTACTGACATGATTTTTTATTGGATCGAGCGCAGATTCAGAGAACATGCATTTTTCAAACCCAACATCTGCATATACATTCTTCATGGATAACGACTTCTTTTCGTGTATATGATTTTGTTTGACAACAGTATATGAATCCATACTGAAAACGACGCATCAAGGACACAAAAAGAAGTTGTTATCCATAAAGAATCTTACTTTCTTGTGACTGGCTATGCTTCTAAAATGCCCGTCAAACAGATCATCTTTCTGTACACACTATGAGCCCTCAGCGTATCAGCAAATGAAACAGCCAATCGGAAGTCGTCGTTACACTTGAGTGCATATCCACCCGCTATGACTGGGGAAGTGAGCCCAAGTACAAAATGTTGCACTTTTGAATCGCGATTGTACGCTTATAATTTTGTTTATTTGTTTTATTACAAGCAGCAATGTACATTATATGTTATGAATAAGTAATAAATGTGATATAATTATGTTTGATTTTTTGGTTGCATGTAACCTTTAAGTAGTTTAAGTGTTATGACACTGGATTCTGTTAATTTTCTCTAGTCTGTGAAGGGTTTTCTGTTTTGTTTAGCAGTGTTTAGCAGTTAGATTTATCAACTTAGCTCTTAGTCTTACATTAACAGTGTTACAATGTTGGCCCTGGCCTTAAGGAAACATGAATTGTCTGTAATCAGTAGTGAAGCATACTGTACAGTGTAGCAATGGTTACAGAGTGCATTGTGTCAGTCTCGCCCCTCATGGCTGGTCCCATCCATCCTGCCATACACTTCACACAGGAGTAATCAACAAGTCTTGACTTGGGCAGTTTCTACCATGTTTTCATTAGCACCTGTTTTCAAATGTTGTTCTTCAGCCCAAAGCACATCCCCATATTAATGGGAAGATGTTGTGCATGATTGATTGTGTTACACTAGGGCTGAAAATAGTTGTAAATCATTCTTTCATTGATTTGTTCATAAAAAATAATTGCCTTCATGAAGCTAGCTGATTATATGTTTGTTGTTTATAGTGCACCAGGATCTGAACTGACTCGTTACAGACAGTTTGACATTGATTATGCATAAAAGTAAGTTGTCAAGGTGATATGTCAGACTTATCAGAACTTTTTTTTGGCATTTGAATATGATTATTTCTGGATTGATTACTGTAAACATAATTTCAGTGTTGAAGCCTACAGGACCCAGTCACAGTGAAAGTTAACATTCTGGTCCTAATAAAATTGACCAGGTTCAGTTTCAAGTCAGATTAAACAAACTCTGTTGCTTCAGTCACCTTGTCTACATCTAAACATTATACTACCATATTCACTGGCCTAGAAGTGGTCACATGCCATTTAACAGAAATGTATATTAACTGAAAGTGGAGTCTGATAATTTACAGGGTTGCTTTGAGTTCTCACAAAACTGAATGGAAGCCTGTTTGTAAGTGGTATTTCAAAACGTAATCCAGTCTGATAGTTTCTGCATGAATGTGTACAATGTTTGAGATGTTGAATTGGCCTTTCTTTCTGTAAGACATTATGTGAAAGGTAAGGAACTGTTCACATGGAGAGGATTACTTCAGTATCAGTTTTTTTCTAAGTCCATATCGACCTTGTTCACTATTTTACTAGTAGTTTGAACTTCTGGGTGTCCATGGAAGCTCTGGGTGTGTTCTTACTGTAGTTCAGTCTTGTGTATTGGGGGAACCTGCTGTATTTTTGCAGATTAGAAGGGAGGATCCTTTGCTTTCAATCCATCTGACAAAGGGAAGCACAGTTAATCAGTTGTAGGAGCAAGTGAGATTCCTCAGGACATGTCAGAAACCTGTTATACTGGCTGATTCAGTGTTTCCTGGTCTGTCAGCACTGTAACTTTTTCGGATGTTCCATCAAGGAGGATGACATCACAGCAGAAGTCTCTTTTGACTGTCCTCCTATACAAAGTGACACAGTAGAACATTTGTTTGAACCCAATTCACTCACTCATGCAATGTAAGGGCTGAAGTATCCTGACTGGCCTGTGAAATATGGTGTTAGCATTTTGAAGGTCTTGGTGAGTTACATGTGTCCAACAAATGTGTGTTAATGGTTGTGTTGATGTTGAACCGAAATGAGGCTCTCTATCTTCAACATATCTGATGCTCATTAGTTTCCTATTTGCAAATGGTGATGTGGAATGTGATAATTGCTGTCTGCCAATAACAATTAGCATGAGTTGTGTATGAGCCACCCTCAGATAGTAGTGACAGGCCAGGACGGAGGCTGTCTGTCACAGCAGCTGCAAGTGGGACTATGGACCACATACATCTCTACCATTGTGCCATAGGCAACTGCACATTGTGATGTAAGTCATCTACAAACTTGCATGTTTTCTTTGAAGCCACCTTTTGGTCAAAGCACTCAGGTTTCATGTTACCAGTTAGGATAATTATAGGTAGATCCTTGCTTGTTATTGAGACAGTGTTAGAGAGATAGTGGTTACTGATGAGCGTGCCATTATACAAAACGATCTTAGGGCTCATAAAGGTTACCAAACTCCCATACTTTAACATAAACATAAGGTAGTCTTAATGCTGAGGTGGTTTTGTTCAATGGCACACAGATTGTTTGTTTCTTCCAAATATCGGGTTGCAGCAATCATTTGCTCCAAAGTGATTCTCCTGTTGTGAATATAATTTGAAATATGTTATGAATTATTTGAGGAAAATAAAACAATATCAAAATATTATTCCTGATAGTGATATGATAATGTTTTCAGATACAATATAGTATTCCCAGAAATTATTGAGAATCATGTTGCGTCATGTAACTCATTACGTTTATTAACTTCTGGCGTTTTACTTACATACACATGTTAAAACATCATCCTTTTACAGTCTCAGTCTTGTTTTAGTACTTTGTTAGAACTCCTCGCTCAGCAATGCATGCCTGAATACGCCTAGGCACACTACCCATCAAAGTTTGTAGGTAATCGTGTGACAGGGTATCCCAATATTGGACCACCTCGGCCTTCATATCTTCAATATTTCTCAGTCCCTTTGGTTTATTCTGTCCTTCATGACTCCCCACACATTCTCAATTGGGTTTAGGTCTGGGCTGTAACTGGGCCAGTCTAAAACATTTTCGCCCGACAACCACTGTTTTGTGTAGCGCGCAGTGTGTTTTGGGTCATTATCATGCTGGAAAATCCAATCATCTTCATACGATGTTTGTGCTGTCGGAAGAAGGTGACCATTTAGAATGTCAACATATCTTTCTTTTGTCAAGTTTCCCGTGAAAACACACAATGGCGGCACTCCGCGAGCCGATATGCCACCCCACATGTGAAACTTCGGGCTATGTTTTGGTCGCTGGTAGATAGGTTTGACAGTATCTTTGGTCCAAATTTTCACACAATTAGGGAAAAGCCAAACAGAACTTTCATCCGAAAAGAAAACATTATCCCAATCTTGATTTTCATGAGCCCGACACCAGTTTAAACGTTTTTCCTTTTGTGCATCTTTCATCCACGGCGAGGGAATTCCATGTTTTTTCACCCAATTATGTCTCTGTAATTCCTGCCTAACTGTTTCATTGCATACCTGAGGGTGGAATTCCATGTTTTTTCACCCAATTATGTCTCTGTAATTCCTGCCTAACTGTTTCATTGCATACCTGAGGACTTCCTCTGCTAATCATTTCATTTCTGATGTTTTCAACACTTTTCAATTTGCCCCTACTCACAATCTGGTCAAGTCTTCGGCGATCCACAACACTGAATTTCCTAGGCCGACCTGCCCCTGTTTTGTGCTCTATCCCGGTTCCTGTTTGAATATTCTTCAAAGTTCTGTATACTGTAGACAGAGGAATACCATGTCTACCAGATAACACTTTAGCATCAGCCTCACCCCTATCAAAATCATCTAGACTGAGCTTTCTTTTCTCTCTTGCTGTAAATTCTGCCATGTCAACACAGGAAGCCGTCGGCTCAGACAAGGGAAATAACTCTTGACTTAATGAGCTGCCTTCTAAGCCTTCCAGAGTTGTCTCCCTTATTTATTATGCGTAGTGCGTAGTGAAAGCCCTTTTTCCAATCTTAGCATCATTAGAAAAAAAACAAAGATTTTCTCAATAATTTCTGGGAACACTGTATATTGTGACCAATGAGTGAGAGTTCCCTGCAATTATAGCAGATATAATCAACAAGTTTCTTACCACTTGCTTGTTTGCCTGATTACGCTGAAGGGTACAATGTAGAATTTGACTTCATGAAAGACTCAAATTTTCCAGTATATGACAGAGGTTTTTCTTTAGAATTTGGGCAGTAAATGTAACTAACTGTCCAGTCTGGACAAAATGTCTGAAAAGGCAAGTGTCCAAGTGAGAGAGGTTTTATTATTACAGGACAAGTCATTGACTTTATCTAGCCTGGTTTTTTGCTGATTTTCCAAGATAGTACTTCATGAAGATTTCTGGGTTAGAATTCATGTCCCAGTCTTGGTATGAATGTGCATCAACTGTCAAAGCAGCGTTCTTACCAAATTTGCTCACATACTTTACTTCGTGAGAACATGGATAGCTACCATCATTTGCCATGTGTCCTGCCTCAGAAGAGTTGTCTCCCTTGGTAATATCTTAAAGTCACTTGGCTTGGCATATATTTATTAACTGTGTCTCTTTACCATTTAGGGACAGATCAAAAGTTTGATCTAAGAGAAAAAATATATATTAATGTGGGAAATATCCCCAAATTCTTTTGGTGGAAATGTAGGCAACATAGAACCTTTGTATATGAGTTTGTAAATAATGACTCGAAGTAGATTTGCATACATGTATGTCTTTTTAGTTTATGACAAACAGGGAAATCTGCAGCAGTGAGTTATGTGTAACTGTAACTCAGACATGAGTCTGTGGTAATTAGAAGTTACTTCAACTGCTTAGAATAAATGAAAGCCCATCATTAAAACTGCTCATTTCGATCTTTAATTACCTTAAATCGACCTTTTTGACAACAGTGCACAATAATTCTCAACTGCAAACGAAATTTCAACCAATCAGAACGGCTCGTCTCCCTGACGTAATACAGTAAAGTTCACTTATAACGTACACGCTTACAACGAATTGCCGGTTACAACGAACAAATTCAGAAGTCCCGACTGCTTTCCTATATGTTGTTATGAATTAACTACCGTATACACCGAACACTGATAGTACGAATTATCTGTTACAACGAACAAATTGATGGGCCCTCTGTGCTATTTCACGCGTTAATTGACGTGTTTATAACGAACAGCTGATCCAAATCCACTTGCGTGTCATCTCACGTGTCACCAATTAGCTTGTGAAAACAAACAGGCTTCCTCACAGGGGATCAAGGGGATAATATAATAAACTTACCTGTGAAATGTTATCATTTATTTAATCTTGTGAATCTTGTTGACATTGTCAAGGCATAAATAGCGATGTGGGAAGTCTTTCTTTCAAGTCAGCATGGATGGGCTTGTCACGGCAACGCAAAGCTCTAGATCTTGACAAAAATACCAAATCATCCAAGCTGTAGATGCAGGCGGTAAATCCAAGACTGACATGACAGCAGACTTGGACATACAGATTTCAAGGCCAATCAGTCGTGGTTAGAGAGATTTAAGAAGCGACGAGGGATATGTTCAGCCATGACACACGGAGAAAGCTCGTCTGTTGACAGCAAGTCAGTTGATGATTGGCTGACGTCACAGAAGCACAAAATTACCGATTTTGTTAAAGATGCGTAATAAAATACATGATCGATGATGAAATGAATGATCCATGACAATTATACGTTCGTTGGTTTTATCTTATTTTATTTTCTGTGTGAACATGATCTTGTCTGAAACCAGTGGCGTGGTGACGATTCTCGGTAATTTCCGAATATTCACGAACATTCCCGAATCGCTTAGAACGAACTTCGCTTACAACGAACTGAAAACAACAGTCCCTTTGAGTTCATTATAAACGAATATTACTGTAGTAGGTATATTATGAGGGTCTATGCAGTATTCATCTACATTTCAGGGGTTAAACTATTTCGTTTACAGGTTTGTACAAACCTGAAATCGCGACAGCTGTTGTGAAAAATGAAAGCTATATGTTCTCACAATCTACTATCATTTAGTTTTGTCTCCTGCTTTGCCTAGTTTCTGAGTTACAACCCTTGTTTTCATAGACGATTCTGTCAAAATCACTAGGTGTCGCTAGGTTGTAATCTGTGTTAGGTGGTATAAACCTACATGTTTTTTGTCATCATGCTCAGTTAATGAATTTATAACAGGTATAATCAGTGGTAACACCGCTTAGATTACCCGACAAAGGTCCCCATTTGGCATTTCTTGTGTCTGGATCATATGGGGATTTATCAGAAGGAAGTGTTTATGTATGTACATTTACTACTCTATACTGAATACACTCTGTCATGTCTGTGACTGTGTGAAATCAACACCCTTCTTTCAGAGATATTAACCCCCAATACATTGATTGATTGCTCATTACTGGCTAACTAAAATTACTTTTTTAAAAGAATGATGCACATTATGCAATTAGTTGCCAGGTGTGCTGTCTTGGGTGACCAATGAGACTATACAGCAATGTGAAAAACCTGCAATGATACATCACGTTTTCGTATATAGCCTGTTGAAAGACTTGGGAAATCTCCAGATGAATTATGTATCACTCGTTTTTGTGGATATTGATGGATACATTCCACGAACAAGGTAATAGCCTGACATTGCTCCTATAACTTTGATTTGTTTTAATTTCAATAATTTCATTTTGTTATTGTTAAGTAGTTGTAGCTTTCAACAGAATCATTGTTTTCCTCGTGAAGTGTAATGATACAGACGACATACACTATTGTGTACTCACGAATTATGATTCATTTAGTCAAACTATAAAATGTCTAGATATTACATTCCTGTTATACATTCGCAGATCGCTTCTTTTTATTAAGTTTCAAAATGCATACAAGTATGATTATAAAGTAATTAGGATTATGAGACCAAGTATAAAGACATATAGTGACAAGTGTCTACATACTGATGAGTGAACATTGCAAAACAAGTACATTTAGCAAGTGAGGAAATTTATCACGCAGTATTTTCACTTTGAACTCGACCTCGCTTATGTTATGTTACAGCTTGTGTCATGCGAACTCCTTTTGGTCATGATTCAAATACATATTTAACTACTGGTAGAGAGTAGTTTTGATTTTCTAACTTGATGAAAACAAACCATAATCTCATTAATTCAAATGAACTTTAGTCCGTGACTTCACGATATTGAAAAATTGCAGTGCCCAGTCTGAGGATGAATGCTATTTGAATTTGTTTTCACCGACTTACAAAATCAAAATTACTTTCTACTGGTAGTAAAATATGTATTTCATTGATGGACAATAGGAACATACATGACCTTGCTTATAATCTAACAATTTCACTCTTGGAAGCGATATGGAGGTCAGTATAATATTGCTTGCAATATTAATGTCACTTCTACCCCACCATGCTTCCTTGGAAGAAGTCCTTATGTTAAAAGTTGTGTCATACAAAATCCTTTTGGCCCTGATTCAAATACATATTTAACTACTAGTAAAAAGTAGTTTCGATTTTCTAACTTGATGAAAACAAACCATAATCTCAATAATTCCTTTAACGGACTTTAGCCTGTGACTTTGCAATTTTCAAAATGTCGGCCCATTGTCTGAGGATAAATGCTATTTAAGTTTGTTTTCACCGACTTACAAAATCAAATTTACCCTTCTCACTGGTAGTAAAATATATTTTATTGATGGACAGTAGGATTTTACATGACAATGCTTGTAACAATTTCACTCTTGGAAGCGAGGCGGGGCTCAATTTAATACTACTTACGATAATATTGTCACTTCGACCACAACCTCGCTTCCAAGGAAGAAAGTGTTATATTCATGCAAATTCCATTTGGTCAGCAATGTGTAGTAAGTAGTCTTGAGTTTATAAACTCGATGAAACTTTCTATCTTGAAAGCATGGTAGAGGGCAAACCATCTGATTTAGTATACAGCACAGGCTTCCACAACGATCGCTTCGCACACACAAAAAACCAATTTAAGCACAAACTATGGGGGCCGGTGGAAATCTGTGCATAGTGACACCATCACCCGACCCCAAGGAGCAATTGATGGCAATACAAGAATGTCTTTGGTGACATTGAGAAATCATCAAAATGACGAACTTCCTACACATTTTCTTTATAACTAACTGAAAATCGTTCCTTCCATGACGTCACTGCGGGGCCCTGGCGACAGAGTTACATAACCTGTCTGTGGTTTTGTTTGCGAGAGAGAGAGAAGCAGACAGGTTTTTAGCAACTTTTTAACGCTGAGTATTAATTAACCACAGGTATTTTTGTTTAAAAAATGGTGTTCCGCTTATGACTAACCAGAAGTCTTTCATATGCAGTGGTAAAAAGAGTACCAAAAATTTGAGTTTATTCGTTCTTTAAATAATTTGATAAATAGCAGTGAGACCTTGATACTGTAGCAACTGCATGTCTGTTCTGATAGACTATAGTACTAAATAGCAGCGAGACCTTGTCACAGTTAGCCTCATGTTGCAAGCAAAACAAGATCGTCTGCTGGAGGAGTCAAGGCTTTCTGCCATCTTGAAGCACCAAGTATTGATAGAGAATATGTCAGTAATGAATGTCACATGAGTCTTTTGAGTATCAATAGGCCTGTTGGGCATTTTCACTGGCAGCTTCAGTGTACCAGAATTCATACGAATGTAAGAAAAATGATTGAATTATTGATTTCAGTTTTGTTACCAATTATTCTTAAAGAGTTTGTTCCTTGAGACATTCTTGGTATTGATTTAGAACTGTCATGATTGCATATGGCCAGTGCTTCAGGCTGGACAGTTAGTTTGTCATTAAACTTGCTGAAGGAGTGAAGGAGATAAATTTTATGATGAAGATTAAACAGAACAAAAGGAATCTTATTTGAAATGTGCAACTTCAATGAATTACATTCTTTTATATTTAATGTTTGAATATTTCACTTGTTTTACTGTAGTGTTGAACTGACAAAATGGGGATTGTGTTGTCATGGATACCCAACATGAAAGAATAAATCCCTGTTCATGCCATTGTGTCTTGTAATTTGTGTATTACTTGGTCAGAAGAGAATTTATGTTTGAAATCAGTCGATTTTGAGTTGAATGTGTTAAAATGAAATTATCATTCTGAATAACACTGTTTCAAACCAGTGAGAGGTGGCGGCTGTTGGGATAGATTCCTTGCCTGTAGTATTTAGATCTGACTAGATATCCTACTTGGTACCCTCGGGAGGTTAGATGTAGACACAAGTATGTCTTCCACAGACACATGGCCACAGCTGCCAGTGCTGAAAGTGTCTTCTCTGTCAAGGAATGATTCATTTTGATGCTTGTTGATCCTTTTTTGTGAACTATTAATGAAATATTGTGCTACAGATTTTGAGAGGTGATTGACCCAGGAAAGGAATCATTACAAATTCTGGAACACTAGTCTTTTTACATGATTAAACTTGATGTGCTAGGGCTGGAGGGTATTGCGACACACTGTTATGAAATTGTGGGTGATAGTTCACTTGTTTTGCGGTGGGTGATAGTTCTGTCCAATTTTGAGAAATACCTTTCTCTTACGTCTACAAGAAACTACGTGATACTGACTGATCTGTGAGATGTCTTGAGTCCTCGTATGGTACTTGGTCATACTTAGGCGAAGTATCATATACTTGTTATGAACATGCCCTTGTGTCTGTAACTTAATGTAAGTGTCATATACATGCTCCAAAAAAAAACCCCCAAAACTGCATGTCTGCTTAAACTATGCAAAATTAATTTAGAAAATTCAGTTACTTAAAGTTTTTATTCAGTATGTATGCCTTTTTGAGAAAACCCAGTTGTTTAAAAACAACATGCATAAATACCCGATGAGACTTTTCCAGCATATTTTCCAATGAAAAATACTTTTAGATAAAATGACAGCTTCTAACCCTTCATTTGTAATTCGTATTTACTTGTATCATTTCGGCAAGTTGGATGTTCACTCATACTCCTCTTGTGGCCATGTTCATGATTAGGCCTTGTCAAAGCATGAACGGGGACGAAGATGAAAACAATATAGGACTATACTCAGGGAAAGATATATCTGTATTTCCATACATGGCTTTTCCTAGAAAATGCCAATTAATTTATAATACAACACTAAAGTCACTTTAAGTTTCTTATGTCGTTATCAAATATCTATAACAAGATAATGTATTATTACAGAAATAGTAATGAAAATCTGTGATCGCATAGAAACTATTTGACCTCATTTCAGATTTTGCTGCACGTGATTTGATTGGTTTGTTTTGTTTTAAACATATTTTATTCACAGAGAAAAGTATAAGGAACAAGTTCTCCAACTAAGAATACCCCCTTCTTGGTATGTACATAGATAGTATAGATTCCTGCAACTAGAGATGACAAAAGTGGACAAGTAGAAGTGGAAAAGAGATAGAGCTATACAGACATATATAACATAGAAATGCTATACAATGCACTGATGAATGATTGCATTAACTTGAATACATTTGTATTTTCACATGATGATAGGTCTGCACCTCCTTCTAACAAAAGTTTGATTGGTTTGTAATGGTTCCAGAGCAGTAATGATGTACTAAACAGGTGTGAATATTCTTGTGAGTCATGGAAAGAATGAGAAACTCTTGTGGAGTATTAGCCGCACAGTATCCCTACCTATGACTTCCTGGTCGATTATGCTTTGCTGTTATGAGTTTACAAATGCCAGTGACATCCAGTGAAGATGGCATGTAAATGTAAGCTATATGTAAGAAAAGAGGTGCAGCCTACATTGCAATAGATCCATGCTTTTAGAATACAGGAAAGTTAATAATTCAGTGCTAAATGTGAATCTTGAAAAATAGTGGAATATATATTAGATGACGTTTTTTGCAAGATGTATCATTTCTAACTGGTTAGTGTCAATATTGAGAACATTTTTTTTGTAAATTTGTTCAAGAAGAAAAGATAGCACAGTGATGATTAAAATCAATGGTAAATCGTGAAAGAACAACATGATTAGCATGGTAACCTGCCCTGAGAAATGTTTTGTAAGAATAAATAGAACAGGCCTCTAAAAAGTTATTGACATTGCCAACAGGTACACATTGATTTAGGGGAAATGAAACTTGTTCAATTTGTTCAGTAAACATAGATCAAGTTCAAACTCGGCAATATCTATATTGTAACCAAGCAACTAGTTCCATACTTCTAGTAGATACTGACTTTAGTCTATGTATCGATCTTGATCTTGTTTGATTGGTTGACACATCCATTATCATATGTATTACATGTAGAACAAGTTTCATAATCCGACATATCAGTTCATATGTATAGTGTGACCAGATATTATTGAGAATTTTAGGAATATGTTTCATTGGATTTCTAGTATAAACAAACATGGCAAGCTATCAAGTGCTTGGTTTCATTCAAGAGAGATGACTCTGATGATCCTGTTTTATTAGTTTGAAGAGTTATTCCCCTTTGTTTACTTGCTAGCAGATGACATTTTCAGTGATCCTCACTATGGATGATTTAGAGAAGAGAAAGTGGATTTTGGAGTATTATAACATCAAATCAGCTAAAATGATTTCAAGTAGGAATCCCTTTGTCCGCTGTTTTTACCATGTTTGAAAAATATTGCAAATGGATATGGCATTGAGCACCATGGAGGCGCAGGTAGGCCCAGTAAATTTACTGTTGGTGACAAACTCAAGGCTGGAATGAGATTGATATAGGAATTGTGGCGGTCTGTGAGAAGACAACTAGAACTGAGCTGGATGCAATGGGTTGGCAGAGAAGTTCCATCACCGATCATGAAACCTGAACAAAACGAGCATAGGTTGGACTGGTGCTTACAACATAGAAATTTTAACAAAAAAACCTCAAAACCTTTGTATCAGTGCCCCCCCAAAAAATACAGTCCAAAATTTAACGTGTGGGGTGGCATATCTGTGTTAGGGGCAACACCCCACTGTGTATTTGAAGGGAATATGAACAGTGAGCAGTACACAGATGTTGTTGAGGGACATTTATTTCTATCTGCTCGCATGTTCTATGGAAATTTTAGGATTTTCCATCAGGACAATGACATAAAACATCATTCAAAGCATCCACAGACCTGGTTTCGGACCCAAAATATGACATTATTAGAGTGGCCATGATATAGCCCTGACCTAAATCCAGTAAAAAATGTTTGAGGTCTTATGAAGGAAAGTGTCAATAAGAAACATCTGGCAAATTTTGATGAAATGAAAAAAGAAATGGTCCATTACTGGGACAGCATGGACCACGACTAACTAACTAGTAGTATGCCCCGCATCATTGCTGCCAGGAGGACAATGACATAAAACATCATTCAAAACATCCACAGGCTTGGTTTCGGACCCAAAATATGACATTATTGGAGTGGACAGCATGGACCACGACTAACTAACTAGTAGTATGCCCCGCATCATTGCCGCCAGGAGGACAATGACATAAAACATCATTCAAAACATCCACAGGCTTGGTTTCGGACCCAAAATATGACATTATTGGAGTGGACAGCATGGACCACGACTAACTAACCAGTAGTATGCCCCGCGTCATTGAAGCCTGCATTGCTGTCTGCGTTGCTGCCCATGGTGACTTGACAAAATCCTAACTGTTCTCCTGACTTTCAGTCTGGAGTTATGTTCTGCTAATATTCACATTTAATACTTGAGTAATGAGTGAAATAAATAAAAAAAATTACGATCTTTAAATTCCCAGTAATTTCTGGTCATACTATACCAGTACAAATTTGATGGCTAAATCTAAATGTGTATGTTATTTGTTTCTTCAGGGAACACTATATAAATATCCGATATGAAATGTTTCAGGCATTATTAGCAGAAGATTATTTGGCTACATTTGGTATCAAACTATACACAATGCAGTTGAGCTTTTATTTTAAGCATATATTTATCCTCCAGAGAAACTGGCAACTGCTTTGAAAAGTTTTAACTGGAACTGTTTTTCTAACAAAAATAGTCTCTGTGTCCTCAGTGTTCGAAATTCACACATGCCAAAAGTGTTGCATTCTTGATATTATCAATTGATCTATTTGTTCTGTTTTCATTCTCAACTCCCTGGGGAGTATCAACCCAGTTTGCTTGTTGAGTGTCAGAAGGTCAGGTTATCATTGCTACCTTCCAGATACCCATTAGCTGCTGGGTGAACAGTGGCCTGTACACAGTAACTTGCCTACGGAGACACCATATTTATATATACAGCATGTGCTTCAGCATCAAGCAGGACCAGGGCTCCAGAAACTAACAAGAGCGGTGTTGCCGAGTGAGGTCATCCTTCCGATGTTATCACATAATGACTACACAAACCTTTTGTACTTTCACAAAAGAGTATCCAGTCTTGTTTCTGGTGGTTGTAAAACAATCTGTCACATTGTGGGTAGTGGCTCTCTTAGATGCCTTGCAGAGATACCTATTATTAGAAAGAGCGTATGATTTAATTAGCACTGGGAAGAAGAGGCCGATCCAGCAGAGCTAATTATAGGAGGCAATATTTGATATGAGTTGGCTAGGTTTCTTCTTACTAGAGTTGTGTGATAAACCTGTGATCTTCTCCGGGAGAAGGTGCATATTTCCAGGTGTTTCAGCTGTGGCGGGACTGGCACACCAGGTATGGATAGTTGCTTGAAGATGGTAAAACATACTGCTTTTGTTGAATACATTCAGTAGAACTTGACAATTTTTACCTATATTTTACAAATATCTAATTAACTGTGAAGACAATTTAATCACAGTGCTTTTTGTTGCTCACAAGTACTGGTGTGTATGCTCACTGTAATTTCATAGAAAGTGAACTGTTCAAAAACAACATGTTTTGCATGCCAGCAAATCTTATTAAATTGTGTTTTAATGAAATTAGAGTCTTTCAATACTGCTGGGTATTTTTTTGTGTAATTAGAAGTTGTTTTTAACTACTGGGGACTGTTTGATCTCAGGTTGACTCTTGCATTGGAGTATGATGACCTATTGATTCATTTCATCAGCCTGTATGAAGTCTAGTTATTTCACTGTTCAGCTAAAGGCCTTTTGAGAAACACATTTCCCTTTAACAGGATTATTATCAAGAGTAAATTAGTCTGGAATTTGGAAGTGAGCAGGAGTACCACCTGTAGAGGAAGTCCTCTGATACCCATTCACTGAACTGCCTGCAGAGGATGTCCTTTGAGAATCATGTACTGAACTTCTTGTAGAGGACATCCTCTGATAAGCATGTATTGAACTGCTTGTAGAGGATGTCCTCTGATAGCCATGTCTTGAACTGGTTATAAAGGATGTCCTCTGAAAACCGTGTACTGAACTGCTTGTGGAGGACATCCTCTGATGCAATGTACTGAACTGCCATTCTCTGACAGCCACTTACCGAACTGCTTGCAGAGGACATCCCCTGGTAAGCCATGTTCTAAACTATTTGCATAGGACATCCTCTAATAGCCATGTACTTAACTGATTGTTGTGGTTGAAGTAGTCATGATTTATTCGGCCTCTAGGATGTCCTCTAAATTAATAGCCATGAAATGACTGACTGGAAGAAATATATGTGGGAGTCTGCCACAAAGAAAAACACAGATGTTTGATGTTATTTTGAGTCCAGATCTATCACTTCTATAGTTTGAAGGACCTACAAAGTAATTCCTTTGATAGGATGTTTATGGAAAGGGTTCAGATATGTGGGGTTTTGTATCATGCTTTGTCAGATGAGAGTGTTTTAGACATTGATCAGATTGACCGAGTTGGACACTTTTGAATATTCTGAATATTTTGAATAATTGAGGTTTAATCAGAGGCTCAGGTGTACTGACCCTTGTGAAATAACCCCAACAGTTGTAAGTAATTATGTCAATTACATATTTCTCACACTTGGTCATTTTTCCATGTAGCATGTCAAACCTATCCTTGATTGATTGATTGATTGATTGATTGATTGATTGATTGATTGATTGATTGATTGATTGATTGATTGATTGATTGATGTTTGTACATCATGGTAAGATGCCACCACTCTGGCTCCAGGCAACATCTCTGTACCTTAAGGTCACCTGTATCGTTAGGTGACATCTCCCTGTTATGTTTTATTTCCCTATTGTAAGGGTGTATTTCTATATTATGAGGTTACATTTCCCTGTTTTTAGGTTACATCCATCAATCTTTAGGCTGCCAATAATTCAGGCATATAAAACAAGAAACAGGTCACAGGATGTTATTAAGTTATTGCTGGTCTGTCTTTGCTACTGGTATGCTGTTCAGGCATGCCTTGTTCAGCATGTTTAGTAAATGTGCAGGTGAACAATAGTTACATTCAACTTGTCAGTTGTTAGTGTATTAAATTTACTGAACTTACATTTGCAAGAAAAAAAATGCTTTTTCCCTGTCATGTTGCTCCTTCTGATCATACAGGTGGGAGTTTGTGTCATGACTTTATGCTTGCTACAAAACACACTTCCTTCCTTCATTTTAGCTGTGCATTTAAACATGACATTCCAGTTTTTTCTGTATGCAAATTCTCATTCTATTTGAGTAAAAATGAGTAAAGCTTTGACAAACTTTGAGAGACAGTTTGAAATGGGGAAGTTTTTACTTGACATGTTAATGACAAATAGACAATGTGGTTTTCTCAGTTGAAAGTTCTGTGTGGCTGTTTCCAGTACACTGTAATTCTGGACGAAAAAAACCTGAAAAACCTTTGTATCTGCACCCAAAGTACAGTCCAAAATTTAACGTGTGGGGTGGCATTTCTGTGTTAGGGTCAATGCCCCACTGTGTATTTGAAGGGAATATGAACAGTGAGCGGTACACAGATGTTCTTGAGGGACATTAATTTCTATCTGCTCACATGTTCTATGGAAATTTTAGGATTTTCCATCAGGACAATGACATAAAACATCATTCAAAGCATCCACAGGCCTGGTTTCGGACCCAAAATATGACATTATTGGAGTGGACAGCATGGACCACGACTAACTAACCAGTAGTATGCCCCGCGTCATTGCTGCCAGGAGGACAATGACATAAAACATCATTCAAAGCATCCACAGGCTTGGTTTCGGACCCAAAATATGACATTATTGGAGTGGACAGCATGGACCACGACTAACTAACCAGTAGTATGCCCCGCATCATTGCTGCCAGGAGGACAATGACATAAAACATCATTCAAAGCATCCACAGGCTTGGTTTCGGACCCAAAATATGACATTATTGGAGTGGACAGCATGGACCACGACTAACTAACCAGTAGTATGCCCCGCGTCATTGAAGCCTGCATTGACAATGACATAAAACATCATTCAAAGCATCCACAGGCTTGGTTTCGGACCCAAAATATGACATTATTGGAGTGGACAGCATGGACCATGCCCCGCGTCATTGAAGCCTGCATTGCTGCCTGCGTTGCTGCCTGCGTTGCTGCCCATGGTGACTTGACACAATTCTGACTGTTCTCCTGACTTTCAGTCTGGAGTTATGTTCTGCTAATATTCACATTTAATACTTGAGTAATGAGTGAAATAAATAAAAAAAATTACGATCTTTAAATTCCCAGTAATTTTTGGTCATACTATACCAGTACAAATTTGATGGCTAAAACTAAATGTGTATCTTTTTTGTTTCCTCAATGACATTTATGATGAATATGTTTTGGAGCAGGTGTCATTGATAGTGCACTGTTAGGAGACGGCCTGTAATTTACACAAGCACATATATATCATTGAGCCATGTATGGTGGTACAGTTGCATTATGCTGCATAAATATTGTTGAATGTTTCTCGGACACATTTTTTAAAAAAATGACGAGGGCGGTAGGACTTTTTTGATGATTTTTTATTGAGGAACACCTTTTTATGTTTTTTTCTCAGAAATACAACTTGTGAAGTTTAGCACATGTTATGAGTTGTAGATTCAGTCACTCTAGTACTTACAGACGCTCATTCTTATATTAGACAAGTGGATGATCGGGACACGGACAGGTCATAAGTATTTTTTTTAAATGGCTATAAAAAATTGTCACATGCACAAATAAAAGTGGCGTGCCGATGCCCGCGAAAAATGTCACTTTTTTATTTGGCCTTAGTCCTGAAAGTAGTTCAGACATCACCCAGTGTTAAATCTTAAGATGAGCTGGAATCTTGGGTATGAATGGAATCGGGCAGAGACGGTGACAGTTTGCAATTTGTTTGCAAGGTTCACTCACTCACTCAGGCACTCACTAACTCGCACACTCTTACTCACTGACAACCTCTTGTGTAACATTATTGATGATGAGTCAACTGCAGGCAGGTCCAGAGCTGATCATGTGGTTCTACAGTGAATATATTGTGAAGGAGCAGTTAGACAGCTTCACCAATGATCTGTTGTTTAAAGAATGCATAAGATAGCCTTTAGGTTAGTGAAAGTAATATAAATCACCATGCTGCTTCACCCATGGGAATGCTTTAGATCTTTCTAGCAGACACGATGAGAATAAGATCTTGGTATTTCTTGATGAGGTTATCTGGAGAGAGTCACAGGGGTCTCATGATCACAAGTATATATGTGTGTCTTTTTTTAGCTGTCCATCAAAGTACAAGTAGATCTATAGGATTTCTGTTCAGCCTCTATAAAACTAACAAATTGACAATGGAAATTTTCTGTTTTGCGTAGGAAACTGAGAAGGGGATTTAGAGTGTATGCATACACATGCAGTACAGAAATTAGTGATAGTTTCCCAGTTCCATAGCATTATATGACTTAAATCAGTGTGTGAGACACCTCGTGCTTAATTAGGTGTCTGGTGCCCAGTGGATCTTCATACTCATGGATTGTTTTACCGATGGAGTATTGTAACCATGGATTATATACTCTTCAAAAAATGTATGGGAACCTGAACTTAAAAGTCTGGTAGAAAGGAAACCCATTGAGGAACATTACGATGACATTCATCTTGTGTATGCAGCATCATTTCACGTTATCACCACACACAAACACAATGCATGGGAAACACGTGCACAATGTGGGAGCCTCCTACACTTGCATGGGGTGTCATTATGAATCTTCAGGCAGGTCAATAAATCACTGTAGACCATATTTTCCGATAATTTTCTTGCATCTGTACATGGTCAGGGTTTTCAGAGTGAAATCACACACTACTGACTGAAAATTGTAAACCAAAAATTTTCATGTCAAACTCCAGTCACCTAACAGGGGGGATAACTGAATGAGCAGTTTTGCTCAGAATGAAATCCATGTGGTGATGCATTCTCAAAACATCCATTATTATTGCATCAACATTGATTCAATGCCATATATCTCCCAAGTTTGACAATTGTACATTGAAAATACAGTTCCCCTACTTTTTTTGAAGAGTATACTACCTATCCCATGGCATTCCACCATTCTTTGGACAGTTGCAGTAACACATGAGTAGCCACAGTCCAGGCCCCCCTAAGTAATTGAAGGAATTACAGCAAATTTGAAGGAATTGCATCTCAAATGTAAACAAATGCAACCCACTCGCGAAATAATTGCAGCCATATCGGCAATTTAGCGGTAATAACTGAAACACATCGGCCATAAAACAGGTAACCCAGGATTGTGGCTACTCATGTGTTACTGACACTGTCAAAACAATAGTGGAAGGTAACCCAGGATTCGGCTCACATCCGTGATTTTTCGGTTGCGAACGGAAACTCATGCAGCAAAACATGGCGTCTTTCGAAGAAGCACCTGTCTTGGTGAGTTCAGATGTAAACAACCTCAAGGGGCATGACTTGTGACACTCTTCCGCAGTGATAGTCTTTTCCTAAAAAAATAAGCTACAGCTCCAACAATACCTCATACCTAAACGCATTCAACACGGGTGGTCAAAGATGGATAAGTATAAAAATGTAATAGTAGGAACTAAAAACAAAACTCACTGAGACAGGTGCTTCTTCGAACGACGCCATGTTTTGCTGCGTGAGTTTCCGTTCACGACCGACAAATCACGGATGTGAGCCGAATCCTGGGTTACCTTCCACCATTGTTTTGACAGTGTCAGTAACACATGAGTAGCCACAATCCTGGGTTACCTGTTTTTAAAACATTAGCAATAATGATGGAACAGTGTGGCTTCCGTGATGTGGCAACTAAATTAACTACATTTACATACTGAGTAATAAACCTGTAAGTCAGACTTTATGAATTTAATAAAAGACATTAGGCCCTGTACCAATTGATGGAAATGGAATGATTCTTTTGGATGGTGAAGATTCTGTTATGTATTGTTGCATAAGACAATCCTTTCAATCATTTAGATGCTGGATGTAAACCTGACAAGGATTGTTATGGGTAACACTTTCTCTGTACACAAACAGCATTTTAGAATGTAACCCTGAAATGTTGTGTATGTATAATAAATCAGGTTTTATTCAAATAAAAGTTTTGTTATGGAGTTGATTTGTCTCAAACATTAAAGCTAAGGCATCAGCTAATGTCATTTGCTGTAAATTTGCTGTGAATATTTGTTCTCAGATTTTCAAATCATTTTTGTCGTTAGAAAAAACACATCAAACAAGATAACTTGGATCAAGGTCATCAAGTTGAAATCATCACATTGTTTTCTTGTGAAACATTTGGCCTTGGTGCATGTCTGCTTGCGCATTATGTTGAGTTACTTGGGTCATTCTGCTCATGGCAGTTGTCATCCATGATCATGCAAAGTAAGTAACTTCGTTGTTCTATTACTGCCAGTTTGTTGGTAAGTTCTCATATGAGTGTCCATGGAATCACTGGGTTCATGTATACTTCCAGATGTAGCCAGGCAGCAACCAAATCCCCCAAGGGTAGGAGTCTAGTGTGAGTCTGCATACTGAACCAATGTATTTAATGTAACTACAACACTCACTTGTGTACAGGGATTTTGTGTGTAGGGGCTGCCAGGAATAACTGCACATGGATTGATGTTGAGTAAGGAGTATCTGTACATTGAATGGTGGTGGGTCTTGAAGGAGAAACTGTACTTGGATTGGTGTTGGGTAAGGTGTATCAGTACATTGAATGGTGGTGGGTCTTGAAAGAGAAACTGTACTTGGATTGGTGTTGGGTAAGGCGTATCAGTACATTGATTGGTGGTGGGTCTTGAAGGAGAAACTGTACTTGGATTGGTGTTGGGTAAGGCGTATCAGTACATTGATTGGCGTAGGGTCTTGAAGGAGAAATTGTACATGGATTGAGGTTAGGTCTTGAAGGGGAAACTATGCATCGATTGAGGTAGGGTCTTGAAGGAAAAACTGTATATGAATTAGTGTAGAGACTTTCAGGAGTACCTTTACATGATTTGAGGTAGGGTCTTTCAGGATTAGCTGTACAGGGATTGAGGTAGGGTCTTTCAGGAGTAACTGTACAGGGTTTGAGGTAGGGTCTTTCAGGAGTAACTGTACAGGGATTGAGGTAGGGTCTTGAAGGAGAAACTGTACAGGGAGTTAGGTAGGGTCTTGAAGGTGAAACTGTATATGGATAGGTGTTGGGTAAGGAGTATTAGTACAGAGATTGGTGTAGGATCTTGAAGGAGAAATCGCACATGGATTGGAGTAGAGTCTTGAAGGAGAAACTGTACTTGGATTTAGGTGGGGTCTTGAAGGATAAACTGTACAGGGATTGATGTAGCACCTGGCAGGAGGAGCCGCAGAGTACACAATAGTCATTCTGGTAGATCATGAGTATTATGAATATTATCTTCAGTGTTATACATAAACAAAGTTTCCTGCGACAAAGGCTTGACATCACCCTGAATAAGACTCTTATTCTTGTTCATGTTATGGAATTAGTTGTCAGCCAAGAGGTGATGTAATTAAGGCTGACTGTTCCATGCTTTGATCATGTCAATATATTTTTTGTGATCCTAAGAGAATGTCAATAAATATCTATATAGAGGATAGGCTGAAGGACAAGGGATGTAGTTCTAAGATGATAATGTGACATGGCATGTTGCATGTCCTTGGTTGTCGCCTTGGGACAGTGGGAGGCCCAAAGGCTTCAGGTGTAGGCATCCAGTGACTCTTTCTTATCATCTCTTGGCGCGCGTTTAGCGTGAAACTTTGGATATAGTATTAGGCTCCGTCAATCCGTACATACATATGTAGGAACTTTCAGGACAGGAATATCTTAAGATATTAATTGACTAGATTCTTTTCATATTTGGTATCTAGGTTTATCACAGTAAAAGAAAGGTTTCAGTCTGTGTTGGTGACCTTGACCTTCATCTCAAGGTCACAAGGGGACTTTAGCATTTTACCTTATCAGCGAGCTATCTCAAAAACCATAGACTGGATTTTCATCAC
The DNA here is from genome assembly GCF_037392515.1 of Haliotis asinina. NCBI lineage: Eukaryota > Metazoa > Mollusca > Gastropoda > Lepetellida > Haliotidae > Haliotis > Haliotis asinina. The sequence goes on from NC_090282.1 coordinate 5,246,252, forward strand.
ATTCAACATTAAGCTTTATCTAGGAAAGGCACAGCGTCCAGTTGATTTTGGTGACCTTCAGTTAATTTTCAAGGTCATACTCAACATTGTGAAGATTTCAGGATGTTGAACTTCATGTTTAAATTGTCAGTGAGATATCTCAAGAACTCTTCACTGGATTTTTTTCATATTCAACACCAAGCTTAATCGAGGGAAGGTGCAGGGCCAAGTAGAGTTGGGTGACCTTCAGTTGATTTTGAAGGTCATGACAACACTTTGAAGATTTCAGCATGTAAGCTGCATGTTCTGGTTGTCAGCAAGATATCTCAAGAACTGTTCACTGGGTTTTCTATCTATTCAACGCCAAGCTTTATCAAAGAAAGATGCAGGGCCCAGTAGATTTTGGTGACCTTCAGTTAATTTTGAAGGTCATGGTGACACTTTTAAGATTTCAGCATGCTAAACTGCATGTTAAGCTTGTTACATACAGTTTTCAGTGCCTGACTCCAATTATGAATACTTCGAATTGATTCTTCAAAATATTTTTGTGTTTGAACAACTATAGTGCATGATATCAAGAGAGTTTGAGAATAATATGTTTGTTGACATTTTACTTCATCTTAAGCTAAACTGAAAGCCAAAAGAAATGTTACACCTCTTATCATAAATATATTATGAAAAAATATTATGAGAGAAGATTTTGGTGTTTGCTTGTTTTGACAATCATTTATGTAACTCTTTTGAGTGAAAACATCAGACCAAGGTAGTCAATGATAATTTGGATATGGCCATCTGAAAAAGGTCCATTGTCCTATTTTCGATCAAGTAAAAATCCACACTGAAGGAGTTAACAAAAGTTTTAGATGAGTCCAAATGATATTGTTTGTGATGGTAATGCACACGTAACTCAAAAAGAACGGTAAAGTTGGGGTTCGGATGTGGAAAAATGACTATTTATCGTGAAAAAGGAGTAAATGTTGAAATTGGATTTGTTTCTCTTTAGAACACATTAAAACAATGTTAGGTTGAAATTTTGGATTAACATGACTTTCGAAAGTTTCAGGAATACTCCTCAAATGAAAAAGACCTTAATTTTCCCTTTAATGCAAAAACAATTGCATGTTTCTGTTCTCTTATGAAGAAACATAACGCCAAAACGCACCCACTGTAACTTCATCTTGCATGAAATGCACTTGAAATGTATGGGAAACGGGTATATAAGGCTCCTAGATTTATCACAACACACACTGTACTCAATACAATGCCGAGGTTAAGTGCTGAAGAGACTGAATGAGCTATCAGAATGCTGCAGACTGGGTCGACTGATGGGGAAGTGACTGCTGCATTTGGATGTCATCGCCTCACCATTCTAAGGCTTCAACAAGGCTTGCAGAATGCAGGAACAACAAGAGACAGACCCAGAAGTGGGTGGCTGCCAGTTACAACCCCTCATTAAGACCGCTACCTGAGAAACTGCACCTGAGAAACCGTTTTCAGTAGGCCACTGTGACGACAAATACAGATCTTGGACGCCGAATAAGTTCCCAAACAGTGAGAAGACGCCTCCTACAATACGGACTGAGGCCATACCGACCGCTGCAAGGTGTACGTCTTACACGACAACATCGTCAAAACAGGGTTGGGTGGGCCAGGAATGTCAGACGTTGGCAGAACAGAAATTGGTAGAGGGTGCTTTTTTCTGATGAAAGCCGGTTCCAGCTACACCAAGCGGACGGGAGAAGACGAGTTTATCACCGCCAGGGTGAAAGAGAGGCACGATGTTGTGTACAGGAAGTTGTACCCTTTGGAGAAGACAGCGTTATGGTCTGGGTCGGTATACGTGGAGACTGGAAAACAAACCTCATTGTGTTTGACGGCAATCTCACCGCACAGAGGTACATCAACCAGGTTCTACAGGCAGAGATCCTCCCGTTCACCCAGCAGAATCCTAACACCCTGTTCCAACAGGATAATGCTCGACCCCCATGTAGCCAGACGGGCGTTACAGTTCCTCAACGTCAACAACGTTCACGTTTTGCCATGGCCAGCGAGATCACCGGATATGAACCCCATGAAACACCTCTGGGATTACCTCGATCGTCGGATCCGGTTACGTCAGCAACAGCCACATACACGTCAACAACTTAGTGCAGCTCTGATGGACGAATGGAGACAGATTCCAGCTGCTTTCATCCGACGTTTGAAGTGTTTTGTGAGACGTCGAGTTCATGCATGTTTGAATGCCAGTGGAGGACACACCAGATACTAATCTAAGATTATTTCATTAAATTCTGCCTTTTTCAATGTCTCTCTCGTTCTCTGTGATTGATCGGAAACTGAATGATTGATACCACTCTTAAACACATGGGTTTAACACTATCCACGAGCGTCATACAAAAACAGCATTACTTACTCTTCTTGTGAAATGAACAGTCTATATAGCACACACAAATGGGTTCTTCAACTTCAAATGATAAGGAAATTATTTACATATGAAGAGGTGTAACATTTCTTTTGGCTTTTAGTTTACTTTCATTTCTTTTTAAGTTTGATTTCATAATATGTGGTGGGGGATTATGTCACCTTAGTGACAATGCTTGTTTATGAATATATATCATGTAGACAGCTACTTCGATGCTGCATTAAATTTCTGTAGCTCAGCATGTAAATTCATCTGTATATTTACACACTGGCATAATACAGCCTCTCTTGTCCACTGACTGAAGTGAGCCCTTCAGTCAGTCCAGACTACTCTCTGTAGTCCAAGCCAATCAGTATCCAAGCCTATCCATTGTCTTCCTATTATAGTCCAGGTGTTATCAGGTCAGCTGCACTCAAATAGCCTTGTGATCATACATACCTGACATGTATCAAGCAGGTCAAGATATCTGGTCCACCTTGTCATTTGGGATAACCATCTTCTGACCTGATTCCCACCAAAATTTGTTACAGCAATCATTATCACATCTTTAATGACAGTTGCAACAGTGTGTTCCAACAAGTACAATTTTACACTCTAGACTTTTTTTGTGGCTAGCTTGAAAAATGGTGTTTCAGACTGATGCATCTTTCAGTGGCATGATGAGTAAGCTGCTGGATCATTTCGTTAAAGAAATGTAATAGCTGAAAAGGATACATTTTTTAACCTGTGTAATTTGTCTGTGACTTGGACATTGGCTGGTCTTGCGGCCGTTTGATCTTATATCATAATGGATAACTCTGTGGATTATTCCATGTAATCTCCAATTTTGGGGATGTAGAATTTAACAGAATCATTGTCAGTCCTTATCATTATTGTAATTCATTTGCCCCCGCAAGACAGACAAACACATCATTGCTTTCATCTTTGTTTTAGTTTAGGGATGTGTGTACTCCTGACTGCATGAATAATGCTGGGTGTCGACAAACTAAAAGAAGAGTTACAGATTGATGAAAGAATTGCTTTCCAAACCTTCAACATTACCCATGCACCCCTGTAGAGGAGCCTAAGTTTTGAGAATAATTCCCAGGAAAGGTATATTTCTTGTTCATCAGAAGTACTTGACTAATTCTGTATGAGGACATTGCATGAAGACTGACACAAGCAGTGGCAGCCATGGTAGAACATAACTCAAGGGGCATTCTGTGCAGTAGACTTGCTTTATTTACGGCTTTAGTGTTGCAGAGAGGGCTTGGAAGTTGGGGAAAAAACTGGTCCAGGGACTATGAGACAGACAGATTGGCAATCTTCAACTCTAAAGCCTAGTGATCTTTTTGATATTCACAGGACAGATGGGTCTTTGTTTTTGTAGGAACTATACTGCTTAATGTTTCTTTCAGTAATCAGTTCCTTTATATTTACAGTAGTACTACCAAGCCAGGTGCTGCTGATATCCTGATGATTAGTGTATTGTGTTATTTCATTGTCAAACGAGTAGTGAGTTACAGTAGCACATACAGGGAATGGAGTACTTCTACTTGCATTTGTAAGACAAGGGTTCTAACCCTGAACAGAATTGTTTTGGGGACGTATGACATCGGGACCATAGAATCTCTTTGCATTAGTATAAATCACCTTATATACATACATTTTGCAATAAGCGTTGTAGTTTTATCAGCTGATGAATGTCAACAAATGAATCTTCAATCCATGATAATGGCTTTACAGAAATCATATTTAATCATTTACACACAAATGTAGGCAATAATATGACCTCTGTGATGGTGACACAACCCACAACCCAAGGTGCACCCATTCTATTATTTGCTTGTCAGGAGACAACATACATGGGAACATCAGACTACAAGATATATTGCATAGCTATAGAGTTGCATGCCAGCTTGTCAGGTAATTAATTGGGCTTATCTCCCAAAGTAAGCCAACACGCAATACATGACATATCATGAGTAACTCATAGCACATAAGGTTGAGGTCTGTTCAATAATTCTGTGATGAATACAGTATATAGAAGCTTGAAGTGTGTTTGGCACAAGACACCAGAACAGTCCATATATCCTCCACATGGGCTCTATAAATGTGAAACACAGAGAATTGAACATATTCAACAATTGGCACTGGTTTGGATTTCCATGAACACTTCTTCTAGGATAAACTTGATCCATTCTCACATGAGACACATGACAAGCATTTTCCATGTGGTATTTTTGGAAGAACCTTCAAAGTTATCGACACTCAGTCAGTGAATCGGCTGACTGGTGTATGTTTCTCCACCTAAGTGGTATCAAAGACGGTTGACTGATCAGTTTTCGGAATGAAGTGTTATATGCCTGGTTGTGAGATCATTATGTTAATTCAGTAGATGACAGTTGGATACGCGACTTCATTTTTGTCTGTTTTTCTTTCTTGGTCTGAGTTTGTGCCAGGTTTACATTTTTACCGTGCACTACAACCTGCTGCCTCATTGTTCCCAGACTGAAGAAAACACCCAGTGGTATCCATGCATGACTTTCCTTTCAACAATCGATGATTAAACATTGTTCTTCATTGTCTGACTGGAGTTAATGCAAGTTTAATTTGTTTACGGTGAACTGTGTGAGTGCCCACAGTCATGGTTCATGTTGCGTGTGTCTGACAAGGATACCTTCGACAAGTAGAGCTGCTGACTTCTGGTCTTGTGAGGGTGTTCACCAGGATCCACTAACCATGTTTGTCATGTAAGTGACCATTATACTTGGCAGATTTTAACCGTCCCATTGACAAGGGTTTGATGAGCAAAATATTTCTCAGCTGAATATGTACTTGTGATGATATCAGATCCTAGAAATTAGTAGAATCTTTGTGGTTGCAGGTTCCGCAAGTACAAGATTAAGATATCAGCCATGGTTTGTTTCATAAAATTAACACAAATATCATCCAGATGTTAAACAAGACTTTTCACAAAGTGCTAAGGTGATTGTGAGTCACTAAGGTAACCTTAGTGCAATGTTATACAGTGGGAGCTGAGGTTAACCTTAGTAAAGATTGCTTCGTGAATGGAGCCCTTGATGTTGTTTGTTCCTTAAGGCATTTATCTTCTTTTGCTCCTTCTTTTAATTTTGTAGGCTATACAGGCTTTACAGGTTATATGAACCTGCGATTTGATTGGTTGGACTATGTTGTAATATGGATACTTTTATCCCCAGTTCATGACAGTGAGAAACAGCATATGTAGCTGAAGATGATTGTCAAATATTATTGATAATGTTCGTATTTTCTTATTTTTTAATAAACACTTTTTTTCAGATTTGCCTGTATAGCTGAATATATGTAAAGGAATGGTATCATATGCTCGCTGTGTGGCTTAAAGGTTACAGCAAGCGTGATAATTCCTTATTGGTAACATTTGAAATGATCTGGAGCCTTAGGCATGAATTGTGGATTGAGGGTGACGTAATTTTCTATGCATAACTCACTCACATCTCATTCAACCAAACACAAGTCATTTCCTTGCTTGCTCACCCCTCGCTCACTCACTGTTTATGTATTACAGATCTGAGGAGGAGTCTGAGAACCTGCTGAAAGATCACTACCGCAGTCAGCACGGCGACGGCAGGAGTCGAGCATGTCCGCCTATCAACACTGACGGTTGTGGTAGATTTTTCCTCCCCAACTCCCCTGCCACACGTCGCAACAACAACATGTCACAACCACTGAAGGCCAAGGACATTAGCGTGCCCCTTGTGAGGGAACCAAATGAAAGTGAACCTGTTTGCAAGGTGTGTAATAAAATCCTTGTGACAATTTTAACTATACAAATATGGTTAAAATTCTTCTGTGTATTGTTGCGTCCATTTTAGCTCGCATGAAGATTATGTGAGCTTATGTGGTATGAAACTAAACTGTCTTACTCAAAGGTTGGAAACAGGTTTTCAATGTGACCACCTTTGCAGACATTATTGATGATTATTACTCAGTACACTCTTCATTTCTCTCAAAATGTATGTTTGGTGTGTTAATTTATTCTCCCCTAATACTTATGGATTAGGGGAGGTGAAAGTTTTTGTGTTCATTTGTACTTAAGATGATATCATGTTTCGTCCAGATCATGATATATTTGACGCTCCTTATTACCTCATTATACATACAGAAATGCTTGAATATCAAAACAAGCACCAATTGTGACTTCCTTGTAGAAATCCGTCGTAAGCATGTACTTCCATAAATGCATTACATTGATGAAGTACACGTTCCCACTAATGAGGACATCACATTTGTTTTGCTTGCACAAAAACACAAGTTTTTTTTCTGGGAATATTGGGAACCAGCTTTAAGCTAAAACTAAACTTTAATATTTGTCTCCCTAATATTTTCTTAAAAATATCCAAAGTACCTGTAAAAAATATGTACACACAAGTAATGATAAAGAGTATTTTTCATTGTTGGATAGAAACATTGTTGAGGTGTATGAACTTCATATCAATTAGTCTGGTGTATCGTTTTAAAGAACAATATATGGAACATGGGAAACGTATGTGAAGAGACTATATTGGCATGTAGAATGTTTCCTAAGTGAACTACAGAGATGTGACCCTATTACCCTTATTCTCTATGGATTCACTGCTTTGCTTCACCCCAGAAGAGAAGACAGTTATCTTCTTCACGTCAGTGTGAGAAACATTTAACATCAGTGTCTTCTGTTATTACTTTATTGACCTGTGAAGGTCCAGGGGTAGAACAGGCCTTCAGCAACCCATGTTTGCCACAAAAGGTATTGATAATGTTTGCCAAGTTTAGCAATGAGAGACTTACTGTTCTGCTAGGGTCCAAGCTAGGGATTATCTCCTAATGTTTCACCTATACCCATAAGGTATTGTATGATAAACAATATCCTGGGTTCTGCCTTAGTAATGTGATATCTACATTTCTCTACAAGTCAAAGCGCTTCCAAAACATTGTGCCAGTCGCATCTGTCGATATGTCAACGACAACAGTCGCCAATGTGGCAAAATTCCTGATGGAAAACTTTTTAGTTAGGAAACAAACTCTTGATTCAGATTTGAAGGAAGAAACTGGGAATAGTTGGGACTGTTTTGTCATTGGAGGGACGTTTGTTGTTAATTCATTTATCCTTCATTCAATGGCTTCTGTTAACTATGAACTTAGTGAAACTCAAGAATCGTAATATGAACAAAAATTGAAAATCTATGTGGCAAGTAACATTACATTTAGGCTCAAAGATATTAGTTTCAACTTATCTAATAACAAGTAAGTCAAAATATGAACTTGGACTCTGTACATATTGCAGTATCTGGCTGCTTCAAGTGCAGAATCATTGTTTCTATTCATTTCCTGAATAAAGTCATCTATAAGAAATGGTTGACAGTTTACCCAAACAATACAACTGTGAGATGATGATGACACAGCTGTCATATCATTCACCTGTGATTGAGAGATAACAATGTCCGTTGATTTAGAGGTAACATTGACCTGTGATTGAGAGATAACAATGTCCTTTGATTTAGAGGTAACATTGACCTGTGATTGAGAGATAACAATGTCCTTTGATTTAGAGGTAACATTGACCTGTGATTGTTAGGTAACAATGTCCTTTGATACGTGACATTGACCTGTGATTGAAAGGTAACATTGACCTGTGGTTGAGAGGTAAAAATGTCCTTTGATTAAAAGCTAACATTGACCTATGATTTAGAGGTAACATTGACCTGTGATTGAGAGATAACAATGTCCTTTGATTGAAAGGTAACATTGACCTGTGATTGAGAGATAGCAATGTCCTTTGATTTAGAGGTAACATTGACCTGTGATTGAGAGATAACAATGTCCTTTGATTTAGAGGTAACATTGACCTGTGATTGAGAGATAACAATCTCCTTTGATTGAAAGGTAACATTGACCTGTGATTGATAGGTAACAATGTCCTTTTATATGTAACACTGACCTGCGATTGAAAGGTAACATTCACCTGTGATTGAAAGGTAACATTGACCTGTGATTGAGAGGTAAAAATATCCTTTGACTGAAAGGTAACATTGTCCTATGATTGAAAGGTAACACTGTCCTTTGAATGAACGGTAACATTGACCTCTGATTTAGAGGTATCATTGACCTGTGATTGAGAGGTAACAATGTCCTTTGATTGAAAGGTAACACTGACCTGTGGTTGAAAGGTAACAATGTCCTTTGATTGAAAGGTAACATTGACCTGTGGTTGAAAGGTAACACTGTCCTTTGATTTAGAAGTAACATTGACCTATGATTGAAAGGTAACATTGACCTATGATTGAAAGGTAACAATGTCCTTTGATTGAAAGGTAACATTGACCTGTGATTGAAAGGGAACAATGTCCTTTGATTGAAAGGTAACATTGACCTGTGATTTAGAGGTATCTTTGACCTGTGATGGAAAGGTAACATTGACCTATGATTGAAAAGTAACATTGATCTGTGATTGAGAGTGAAGGGTAAAGTTTATCCGTCATTGAAAGGTAATAATGCCCTGTAATTGAAAGGTAACATTGACCTATGATTGAAAAACATCTCTCTTTCAGGTGACAAATGTCAGGTAACCAGAGTTTGTGTATTATGGCTGAATGATGCGCTCATGGTTTAAGCCCACAGAGGGGCTGATGTTGTCAGTTGTGACTAAGTGACTACTTTGTTGACAGACAAAACTAGCGGCATCGTCACTCGACAATCCAGATGGTCCCCAGTCGGAGGAGGTATAGTGAGATGTTGTGCCTCCTTCCTCCTCTCTGGTGTCATGTTTAACTTGCTGTAATCTATACCAAATCCCTTCTTTCAGTCACTTTGCTTTGATTTTCTCTTTCACAGTGAAACTCTCACAAGCTCAAGCTCTCATATGATATTTTATTAGCACATTCTGAGGTCGTTCAAGGAAAACATTAAATGCACATTTTTGTCATTGTCAGAGCTTCATGAAAATTGATTTCTCATGTTAAAATTGCCTCAGAAAAGCTGAAGAAATTCAGTGGAACCAGAATGATGAATTTGCATGGCTGACTTTTCTTGCACTCTCGTGGAATTTTGACTTGAACCACATTTAACACTTCGATTTTGAAAGCTGCGGATAATCAACATTAAACTGTTGTGTTTGCCTCCTGCGTTTTCATTCATTGATGTTTATGTCACTGGAAATGGATCGTGTAAACGTGTGCTGTGTTTCCATGGTAACAGCATGACTGGGTTAATTGTCACTAATGTCACTGATGCTTGATTTAAGGTTGCCATTTATATGATGTTGTCATTGGTACAAGTGATGCTCATGTCATATTTATCATCAGAATAAACATACCTAACACAAAGTGAAAGCAGCACTCAGCATGTGCAAAATTATACCTTTATAATTTGCAATATATCTCTTATTGCTATCCTGTATCTTTTGTCAGATGGAATGAATATTTTAAAGAAATCATCTGTAACCATGGTTACCAATTTACTTTTTGAAAGACTGACTAGTCTGACAATATGTTCTTATTCGTCTCAAAGATAGGAGCATATTGACTTCCTAGTATAGATCAACACTTTACATCTTCAGATGATGAGATAATTACACCAGTCTTAACCAAACTAAAGCTATGTTTGGCATTTGTCTTCTGGCAGACCTCTAGTAGACTCTAGAAGCCTGCAATGTGAATAATAACCATTTCTGTAAAATCATTGTTTCTTATGCAATATTTACCGTTAGTACATGTTTTACGAACTTACTATTCTTGAGAATTCATGCTTGCTTCTCATTACCCTACTTGACTCAATCAGAGTCCAATCAGCGTTCAGACAGCTTGTGATCTTTGTACTACATGTTCAAAACAGTTGTAGGTTCATGGTGAAGGTAGTCTTCTGATCAATATTTGTTGTACCAGCATCTTCTTCCTTTCACCCAATCCAGCTAACTGTCTAACTAGAGGTTAGAGTGGAGTACACCACTCCCAGATGCCTGTGGAAAGGGAATGTCCCTCTCCTGTTCATCCTGCTCATTAGTACAGTTCATTTTTATCCCCCCAGCATGTAATGCAGGGGATATAGTTGACGCCTCGTCTGTCTGTCCATCCGTGTGTGTGTGTGTGCATGCGTGTGTGCGTGCGTGCGTGCGTGCGTGCGTGCGTGCATGCGTGTTTCCGGAGCATAACTCAAAAAACGTTCAATATATTTTTACCAAACTCAATAGATATAATAATCTCAACCTATAGTTGTTCCTTTTGCTATTAACAGAGTGTTGGCATTTTTGTTTTTGTTTGTTTTTCCATGGAACATTTTGGTGTTAGTCTAATGGTGGGGTGGGTTGGGCTTCGTTTCTGGAGCAGAACTCAAAAACTGTTCAATATGTTTCTGCAAAACTTAGTAGATATGTGTAGCAAACCCAAAAGTGGTGCCTTTTGCTATTTACAGGTTTTTGTGATTTCTTATTTTCTCGGTTTCCATGGAAACAATTCTGACTTAGTCTCAAAATGGAGGGATGGGTTTCATTTCCGGAGCACAATTTGAAAACTATTCAATATCTTTGATTATATGATGCCAGTTAGAAAGTGGTCAAATGCAACATATGTCATATTTGGGATTTCACTTTCTTAGTAAAGTACAGATTTTAGTACTTTTTTGGTTGAGTCCCATCCGGGATTAGAACCCGCACCCTCAGAGTCAGACACCTAATCGCCAGCACACAAAGTCTAGCCCACTCAGCCACTGCAACTTCCACAAAAATGAAAGTCGGACAACTGGTAGTCTAGACTGCGTACTTTGTGTACCCCCTCTGATGAGTTAAAATTGGCACGGCTCCCACGGCCGAAAGCTATGACATGTTGCATTTGACCACTTTCTAAATGGCATCGTGTAATCATAGCTTTCGGCCATGGGAGCCGTGCCAATTTAGTGGTTAGAGTGTTCGCTCATCCAGCTGACAACCTGGGTTTGATTCCCATTTCTGGTGCTTGAAAACTTCTTAATACGTTAAGGCAGATGTGTTTCATGTATCTGCCAAGATTTGTTGAAAGATAGTGGACTTCTTTGCAGATATGAGACAGATCTTGAAGTGGTGTCTTTGGCTGTTTACAGATATATGGCATGAATATTTTTCATGATTTCCATGGAAACGATTTGAACTTAGTCTAAAATGCATCAAGTAACTGTCAGATGATTTTGTCTTTTTATATATGTACTGGCCGGTGGGGTTGGGGAGGTGGGGGATATGTCACCTTCTGATGACTCTCGTGGAACGTATTGTTATCCTTTTTACTCAATTAAAATTCCAGGGACTCATTCCTCAAAGCAATCATAGCCCTAGGACAGTTGTAAATCTATCTTGTAGTATGGGAGTCAATCATCTTTATGCTATGATCGGTTCATGGAACAGGGTCCAGGATGTCATACATTCAACAAATGCAATACCAATCATCAAGACTATCAATGCACACCTGAGGGCCACAATGGCTGTCATGCCTGTCAACATGCCTGAGATAAAGGTACTCTCAGCTGCAGGTTTGTCAGTCCCACATCATGTTGTTGTTTACATACTGTTGGCCATAGGTTTGTCACTCCCCCACCATGTCGTTTACATACTGGTAGCCATAGGTTTGTCAATCCCACACCATGTTGTTTACATACTGTTGGCCATAGGTTTGTCAATCCCACACCATGTCGTTTACATACTGTTAGTCAAAGGTTTGTCAGTCCCACACCATGTCGTTTACATACTGTCAGCCATAGGTTTGTCAATCCCACACCATGTCGTTTACATACTGTTGGCCATAGGTTTCTCAATCCCACAGAATGTCGTTTACATACTGTTGGTCAAAGGTTTGTCCATCCCACACCATGTTGTTTACATACTGTTGGTCAAAGGTTTGTCAGTCCCACACCATGTCATTTACATACAGTTAGCCATAGGTTTGTCAATCCCACACCATGTTGTTTACATACTGTTGGTCAAAGGTTTGTCAGTCCCACACCATGTCGTTTACATACAGTTAGCCATAGGTTTGTCAATCCCACACCATGTTGTTTACATACTGTTGGTCAAAGGTTTGTCAGTCCCGCACCATGTCGTTTACATACTGTTAGCCATAGGTTTGTTAATCCCACACCATGTTGTTTACATACTGTTGGCCATAGGTTTGTCAGTCCCACACCATGTTTTTACATACTGTCGTGTACAGGTTTGTCAGTTCTACACCATGTTTTTACATACTGTCATGTACAGGTTTGTCAGTTCTACACCATGTTGTTTACAGACTTTGATGATACTGCTGTAGTGTTGCTACCATACATCCTCTGTTGGTCTCTGTTTGAAAGTGGGTTTTCAGCTCTGTCTGCATAGGACACAAGTGATGATTAATTGACTGATCACCCAATGACAAGTAGATTTAAACTTCGTTCACCCCATTAAGTTATCAAGTTGAACGGCGCTACAAATGAAAACACATTCAGAAGACAGAACATTACTTTTTAATTGCTTGGATTATTTTTTCATTGTAACTTCAGAAGATTACCAGGAATACATGAGACATTATATTGTTACAGCTGAAGATCCCTTCTTCCATGCAGCAGTCCCTTAGTTGTAAGCAATATGTTTAACGACTTACTGAGCTTTTCCTCCAAGCAGGCATATCCTGCTTCCATGATTGGTTACATCTAAGCAGCCAGAATGGGATATGCTCAGCCCAAGATCAGCTCTTCAAGTGCGACTTACTACTGACAATCTTGACACTCAAAATCAATGGGTCACATTATCATGAAGAATAATATTTAGTATTCCCAATGCAGAAAAAGAAATAATTTCATTTCAGCCTCAAGAAGGGCAACATTTCTCTGGACATATTCAAACCATCTTGCCCATGCTACAGCCATGTTGTTCTCAGTCCCAGTATAGCCGTCCATTGAGATCCTTACATAACAGAACCCAATTGCCTGGCTGCTATAGATTTTCCTCCCTTTCTCACTGTCGCTTTCATCTTCTCAATGCGTTCCTCACAACTGAATTTGGTAAACTTGACTGCTATAATATTGTTGAATCCATGATCTGTGTGGTATGTTTTGGTTGTCCCTGCTTAGAGGACTGATTGAAGATGTGACCATTTGCTGAAATTAATCTGATGTTTGAAGGAGCAATTTTGTTAGAATGAAATTGAGTTTCTTAGAATTATTGGAACTTGGAACACTTGTTCTATGAGTGTCATGTCAGATACCAAATTGAAAGAGACATGATGTGCACTTTGTTGAAATAGAACTATGTCTCAGGCAAAGAATAGGTTCAGTGTGGTGATTTTATTCTACTTAGGTCAATTCAAAAGACAGAGTATGGCACTAGTTTTACTTGCTGCTCTAGAAAAGAAGCACTACATTTTATGGATTGTCCAGAACAAGACCATGACAATGAAGATAAGATAGAGTCTGTCAGGAAGAAAAATATATTTTGGAACCTTTTACATTCAAATGATTATTTTGAAATCATTTGTTGATTTGCCTGTGGACTTATTTCTTATTCAGCTGCAGACTAGGGCATCTTCACTGGTTTCAATATATTGACACTTCACGTATCACAGTGGTGAGGTGGCATGTTTACTTGCGACACACTGGGCAACATAATGGAGTAGACTCTTCATATGTTAGACACTGAATCACATTTTTGATTATTGACAGATGCATGTTATTTCAGTAGACACATGAAAGACAAATTATTTCACTTATTATAGGCTTTTCAATTTTCCTTAAGTAATGACATAAAAGCCAAGTCAACACTTACAGTGATATACATCAAATGATCTTTGATTTCATAAAGATCAAACAGAACCACAGAGAAACAAGGTGAGTGAAAGAGAAGAGAACAAGTGAGAATAAACCCACACTATTTACTGTGTCAGTAAGCATAAATACAGGTAATAACCCATGTACAAGTGACATAAAGTCACTTGCACACATGACGTCAGTTTTGAATGGTGTCAACATGTAACTCAATTGTTATGGAGAAATAGTCAATAAAGTGAGGACTTGAGTCACTCATGGTGTCATCTGCTCACAGGCAGAATGTGGCGCAGATAGGGTTGTGCAACATAATGGAGAAGTAGACTCTTCATATGTTACAAAACAATGGTGAGGTACGCTCCCTATGTATAACACACTGCACAACACAATGGTGAGGTATTCTCATTATGTATGACTCACCCCAGAACACAATGGTGAGGTACTCTGTCCATGTATGACACACCACACAACACAATGGTGAGGTACTCTCTCCAAATTGGAAAAATTGTTTCCAAGTTTATCATGATTGTTTCTTCACTTCAGAATTGATTCTCCTAATCTGACGCCGGAGGTTTCAAATGAAATATTCCCGTGCTTCAAATACTCAGTAACACCCGGAAATTGGCCAACACATGATGTTTATCTCCTAGATGAAAGCTAATAAACAGTACATATGCAAACATGTTGTTTACAGTGCAGGCAACAGGGTGTTCCATCTTTCTCCCTGAAGCACTAAACACCATGGCTTTCTGCTACATTGTGTAAGTGCTGTCAGTATTTGGTCTCCGTGATGTCAAAAATGGTTAAGGTGCATGATAAAATGTAGAGAATGTTTCATGTGTCAAACAGAATAAATATATTCCAGGTATTCATCTGAATGACATTTTTCACGTCACTCAAAGACAGTGGCATCTTATTTCGCTAGACATATGAAATACAAATGTATGCCATTTGTTATATGCTGGTGATAACAATTGGGAAAAACGCAAACTATTTACTGCGTCAGTAAGCATTAATACCGGTAATAGCAGGTCATGCTTAAGGATATAATAAATGCCTCAGAACAAGAATTATATTTGATTCATAATGAACTAGAGTATTTTCTTTGTCACCAATACCATTAACAATTCTGTGTCTAAGCATTTATGGATACTTCAATTCAGATTAAACAATCACTTGAAAATGCTTTGCTTTTTCTGAATGCTTATCGATTATGTTCTTAGTTGAGCTGAAGGTTCGTGCTTAGTGAAAAGGCAGCAGATGATCACATCATTGTATAACCAGTGCAAATACATGGCAGATGGGTTTTTGGCCATGAGAGACTGATCAGATCAAAAACTTTTATATTTTCAGACGGTAATAGGATTTATTTTATTCTCTAATCATTGCCTGCACATGGGGGCCAATTGTCAGTGGAGATTCCTGTGCAGCTCTTGTATTTTGGTTTCTCTGTTGGTATTGATCGACATTGACGCACTGGTCAACATGAGTGAATTTGTCACCCTCCTTGTAGCCGGGTTTGTATACATACCCCACTTCACTGTAAGGAGCATTCCCTTGCATTACTGCCATGTCTTCAGCAGGATATGCAGGATTTTACGTATTTAATGGAAACCAGCCTCAAGCAGGTTGGCAGTTTCTTCTAATCATTCAATTCCTACTGCAGACAGAAATGTAATGACGCAAATTACTGCCCTATTCCCCAAAGCTAAGACGATTGTGACTTTCATATTCCCATACTTAAAATGGATCTGCATCATCTGTAGTGTTCAGATCACTTTGTTGATGATACTGTTTTATGCTTGTCATTTGTATCCTCCTTTAAGGATTGATAGGACTCAAGTAAACTAGCAGCTCTTTCTTACCTTCATAATCATCAGTCAAACCACATGTGGTTTTGTTTGTCTACGAGGTCTTAAATTTTTTGATGGCACTCAGTCACATTTTCTTTTAAATATCAAAGTTTTATGATGGCCTGTAAGTAATCAAGATGAAACAGTACAGTCCTCAATCGACATTGTCAAGATACAATGAATGCTTTGGTCTGACGTACCAATTCGGACTAGTGGATCCATTTTGTCAACCAGCATAGCTTGTTGGGGACCTATGATGCTGGCAGAAGTGATTAGTTGTTGAATCCCATAGGTGTGGCTGACAAGATCATATCGGGAAGAATAGCTACACTTTAAACCTACTTACATAGAATACTGGTGCAAGTAGGGACTCAATTCTGTGCTGTAGTGGAAATGTCATGAAAAGCTGTCATAATTAGCTAGATCTGCAGTCTGGCTCCAGCAAAGAAAATGTGAAGGAAAAACCTAAGCAACTAGCTTCAGATGCCGGCTTATTTTTGCAAATATTGATGCATGCTCACCTCAATATAATGGCGTTTCTAGGATTGATTAGTTCATTTGGGACAGGCCTTCTGCTCTTTTTAGCAAATGCCAGGTGCCATATCACACTGATGATTTGCATGCTGGTGGATGGGCGGCGCTGAAGAATGATGGGAATACATTGTGCATGTTATTGCTTCACAATAGCGGAAATTAACTAAGATCAGTCAAAGGTTAATTTACAAATCAGTATAATTATCTTCTCTGATGGGAAGTGTCCACAGTTTCATGAGCTATGACTGCATGTAAAACATACCAGCCTGCATTGTTCCAGCATCAATAGGTTCAGTGTTCTTCTGACATAGTAGTGCTTTCTAAGCTGGCTGTAACTTCAAGCATGACAAATTGCTTGGATGCTGTAAATCATAATGTCTGTGAATGAACAGATTGCCTTATTATTCTGACAACCTCTAAATCTAGACTTCGCTTTTATGTCTGCTCTCTTCATGACAAACTCCAAGTTTGTTTAATCAGCAGTTCTGCAGGCACATATAACATGAATCACCATGGTTTCTGGGGATTTTGACTGCCCACTGTTGTTTACATCAGACCTAATCTGTCTAGAAGCCACAGTGCTAATTCTTCTACTTACTCAGGTCCATGGGGTCCCTGCACTTTGCTGTACAAACCCCTGTGGTCAAAGGCTATGAGATGCATGACGTTGGGCTTTCGTTCCACAGTCAGCTAATATGCCATGATATAACTAAAATGCTGCTCAAGATGTTGTTAAGCTCAACTCACTCACTCTTACAGTTCATGTATGTATCATTCAGCTGGTAATTGGTAATTGGCAGTTTGGCTCATCCCAACAACTGTTGTGATCTTCAACACCATGGTTATTGTAGAAGCCCACAGGTAAATGTCACAAGGCCTTTCATTAATGCCCAACTCAGCCATTGTTTCAGCTCTACTGTAAATGATTGCCCAGTGACTGATGGCATGAGCTGTGAGCCATTCACTAAGATGGAACATCTTCAGTTTACCGAGTCCATTGAGTCTGCCCATTTGACCTTTCATGAGTCTTCCCATCAAGCCAGAGGTGTGTTTACCCCGAAGGGACTAGAGTTAGAATAGGTCTTCTTCAACATGTTTACTAGTTATACATGGTGATTACTGGATCAGGTAGATAGCAATAATGGTGTTATTTGGTTCCTTGTCATTAACGAACCCAGTGCAAGTAGAGATGCTGAAAATCTTTCTGCCACTTCGACTTTATCTGTTTAAAGCAACATGGTCACATTACAGCTCTGGCAATTGTTTTGATTCTTTGATATGTCAAGGATCATGGATATCCTCAAGGTCCAGATAGCCTAGGCAAAGATTTGTTTACCCTATAACTGAGGTCAAATTGCTGTTAGCAAAAGATACTGGGAATATGTATTCACTAGGTACATCAATGAGTGACCTGTGTATACAGCCATGGTCACATTCGAAAAGTATGTAGGCAATGACATCCCTTTTCCAGCCATTATAGAGTTTGAATAAAAACATGTGAAAACGGGTGGCTAAAGCATTGTGGTTAAAGCATTCACTTGTCATACCAAGTGAGACATCTCATACCAGTCTGAAATACTGCTCAACTGGACATTTTCTGATTGGATAACACAGAACCACTTCAAATGTGTTAGTTTTTCAGAGTGAATTGTGATGTCCTCTGTAAAGTTATTTACTGACATTGCAGTGTGGTTGGCAATTCAGGACAGCTGAAACTATTCATGGCAAGATTATCAATGTTATAGAGATCATAGATATTTCTTGCAATAATATTAGTGGTTGATGATGTACAAATTATTTGAAAAGAGAAGCCAGTGTGTGAGGGACCTTTCCAGCCATTGTCCACAGTGTGTAGGTGCTGGATGTTAGCTCCGGGAGGGAATTGGTGAAGGAAGATGAAGCTTCATAAACCCAATTCAGCATGATTACATAACTGGTTTTGCAAAGACAGCTTTGTTTTCAGATACATCAGCTTTCCTTTGAATTTTAAAGAATATCTATGCTGAAGAAATGTACAAAAGCTAGGACAAGAAAAATTTGATGTTCATTCTGTAGTGATATCTCCTTGAGTGACAGTGGAGATCAGTAGTAGAGTTGCATTCAGGTCTGGACAGTTGGGAGATCCTTGGGTGACAGTGGAGATTAGCAGTGGGGTTGCATTCAAGTCGGGACAGTTGGGAGATCCTTGGGTGAAGCATGGATCAGAAGTGGGGTTGCATTCAAGTCGGGACAGCTGAGAGATCCTTGGGTGAAGCATGGATCAGAAGTGGGGTTGCTTTCAAGTCGGGACAGCTGGGAGATCCTTGGGTGAAGTGTGGATCAGAAGTGGGGTTGCATTCAAGTTGGGACAGCTGAGGGATCCTTGGGTTAAGTGTGGATCAGAAGTGGGGTTGCATTCAAGCTGGAACAGCTGGGAGATCCTTGGGTGACAGTGGAGATAAGCAGTGGGGTTGCATTCAAGTTGGGACAGCTGGGAGATCCTTGGGTGAAGCATGGATCAGAAGTGGGGTTGCATTCAAGCTGGAACAGCTGGGAGATCCTTGGGTGAAGCCTGGATCAGAATGGGGGTTTCATTCAGGTCTGGACAGTTGGGAGATCCTTGAGTGACAGTGGAGATTAGCAGTGGGGTTGCATTCAAGTCGGGACAGCTGGGAGATCCTTGGGTGAAGCATGGATCAGAAGTGGGGTTGCATTCAAGCTGGAACAGCTGGGAGATCCTTGGGTGAAGCGTGGATCAGAATGGGGGTTTCATTCAGGTCTGGACAGTTGGGAGATCCTTGAGTGACAGTGGAGATCAGCAGTGGGGTTGCATTCAAGTCGGGACAGCTGGGAGATCCTTGGGTGAAGCATGGATCAGAAGTGGGGTTGCATTCAAGTTGGGACAGCTGGGAGATCCTTGGGTGAAGCATGGATCAGAAGTGGGGTTGCATTCAAGTTGGGACAGCTGGGAGATCCTTGGGTGAAGCATGGATCAGAAGTGGGGTTGCATTCAAGTCGGGACAGCTGGGAGATCCTTGGGTGAAGCGTGGATCAGAAGTGGGGTTGCATTCAAGTTGGGACAGCTGAAAGATCCTTGGGTGACACTGGATATCAGCAGTGGGTATGTATTCAAGTCGGGACAGATGAGAGATCCTTGGGTGACAGTGGAAATAAGTAATACAAATGGACATCTGTTGTGGAAGGGAATAACAAGGTATCCCTGACATGAATTTATTTGGGTTAGCAGGTTCCCTTTAATGTTGTATATTTTTCAGGAAAAGGGCAAAGAGCTGCAGATGATTATTTCTTTTCATAATTCATAATTTACGCAGATGGGCATCCCTTCTGCAGTGGTGAGGTTCTTTCTAAACTATAATCCAGGAACTGATTTAAATCCACTTTATGTAAATACTTTTATGATTATAATGTGGACTCATAGAGCTTTATGGATGCTAAATGAATTACCTCTGATTCCCAGTTGTAAAGATGGTCTTTTTTGTCCTTGAGCAGAAATTCCAATGAAGCCAGAGATATTATACGGATGTTACTGTTATTGCTTCCAGCTCAATTTACATTTTGAGTCAGCTCATTTTTTACTACAACTTGAGAGGTCAGTCGCCCTTTTCTGAGTGTTGTAAGTCCAACATGCATCTTATCAATGTCATCTCCAGGGATGAGGGACTCTTGCATGACCTTGTCACAAGATAATGCACTTGGAGGTGGAGAAATGGAGGAGAAATGTTTCACATCCAGATCATTAATTGGTTAAGTACCCATCATTCTTCCCTATTGTATAATCCACCCATATGTTGAGTAGTGATGCAAGCTGGTGTATAACAGGTTGTATACAATCAGGATGGAAGACATTTGCTCAGCAGTGATCTTGGTTTCACGTTTCTTATTACATTGATTCCAACTAGTGCCTCCATTTGACATTTCGTATAATTGATTTTTGCTTTTTTCTTATATTGAACCAAATTGAAAATGTCATTTTCCCTTTACTTTCTGCTTTAAAAATTCAATTGATGAATGTTTCAAATTATTGGATGAAAGTTAGTGAATGAGAGGTAAATGTAATAACAGACAAATTTATTTGTCAACTATTGGCTGTTTACAGTGTAGGTGAAATTGTATTACAGCACAAGCGTAAGAAAGAGACCTCTTGTGGCCTGCTCATTCCCTTTGACTGGGTGATTCTGAGGGCAGTATATATAATGAGTCGAGTCAAGTTAATGCTATAAACCATACACTTGTTTAGCCTCAAGAATGTTTCTATGGATGGAGCACCTGACTGGAGAGTGTAGGTTGATGGTTAAATCACATGTCTGCATTTTACAAAAAGATAGTAAAAGTTGGTCGTTGATCTAATACCTGGTGTGGGGCATTAAGGGAATGTAATAATGACTGAGTTGGGACCGGGACAGTGCGTTTGGATGGGGTATCTATGTTAAACTGGAGCAGCTCTATAAGCGTGTTTAAGACTGATCTGTACAATCCGGCATTTTCACATGTGCTTGCACCTATGAGTGAAATAGTCATGTCTGCAATGTCGTACCTCAGTTCAGCATCAAATACAGCAGTGCAGTGGAAAATGCAAAGAGGTAGTCATTCTTGATCCTGCCGTCAGCAGTAATTGTCTGTCATTATTCTTAATCAGTACTTGTTACAGCTGTTTATCAGAATGGTAAACTACAGTAAGCTGGGTATTATTTCTAAACATATTAACCTCAGTTTCACTCACTATAAGGCAAACGGAGTCCAACAGTGATGAGGATGAAGACTTTTATGGATAGACAACTTCTTTCGTGGAATGAATGCAACGTTTCGGTGTAGATTCTAACACCGTTATCAAGCAAAACATCTCTTGTTTGATAACGATGTTAGATTCTACACCGAAATGTTTTGCTTGATAATGGTGTTAGAATCTACACCGAAATGTCGCATCCATTGCAAGAAAGAGGTTGTCTATCTATAAAAGTCTTCATCCCCTAGTAATCAGTTGTCATAGTGATTTACCTGTATCACACAGTTGTCTAGGTCTAGTGAATTGTTCTACAGTGAGGTACTGCTCAGTGATATACATTATCCCACTATTGTCTATCTAGTGGATTGTTCTGCAGTGAGGTATGGATAGAATTTTCATGTCTGAAAATTTTCATTAAAACGCCCATACTTTATCAGAAATGAGCCTGCCACTGTAACTTGATAATGCCCACAAAATACTTGACGACGGGTCATTATCAAACCCGTTGTTAGGTGACGTCATAAGTAGCTCAGCTGTTGAAGTTCAGTCACCTATGGTGCGTTTGAACTTGGGTTCATTATTGACGATATATCTGGCTCACATTTGTCACATGTACCTGTGCCATTATGCACTGTTGTCTTTCTACTTGATTGTTATACAGTGAGGTACTTCTGAGTGATTTACTTGTATTACACTATTGTTTATCTAGTGGACTGTTCTGCAGTGAGATATTGTTGAGAGATTTACCTGTATCACACTAATAACTATCTAGTGGATTGTCACATAGTGACGTACTGCTGAGTGATATACCTTATCTCACTGTTGTCTATCTAGTGGATTGTTCTACAATGAGGTACTGATTAGTGATTTACCTGTATCATTACTGTCTATCCAATAGATTGTTTGTTCTGAGGTTGCATTTTCTACAGGTTTTTTTTCATATGATTTTCAATTCAATATTTCTCCAAGCCTCTAAAACCACTCATTCTCCCGATCAGTAGTCTTATAGACACAACACACTGAGATGGTTTTGGTGAGAATTCCTGTCTCTGTTCGGTTCACAGTGTCAAAGACAGTAGTTCTGAGCTTATGCCATGACAGTTTGACCTGTCTATCCATCTGTCTAAATCTTTTTATTCCACTTCCTGCAAGAATAACGTTTACTGATTTTTCAAGCTCTACTTTATTTGATAAACTCTTTGTCAAATATACAGATAAAGGTCTGTACCTGGGTCACATGACATTTTCAGAAAGTTTTGTACGCACTGTCTGTGAGCAAGCATCCAAAGTGTCGTAGACTCAAATATGCTAATTGATTAATTAATTAGAATACATATATTTAGTAGGTTGATTTAGCACAAGCAATATATATCAACTGACCAAGATTCATGAATAACATTGAATGAGATGTTAAGATTTTGTCATTGTACTTTGAGACAGCAAAGCTATTTGCCAGTAGGCACATCTATACTGCTCTGTATTAAAGACGCTTGGCCATTGTGGAGCTTTCTTACCTGTGCCATGGTTTCAAGAAGGAGAAATAAGATTTGTTGACAGTTGCATGGGACACAGAATGGTAGTTGGCTTTCATATCAGTGTGCTGAAATTTCAAGATGTCTAAGATGCATGATCAAAATCATTGATATTTCATCACATGATCAGTTTTTATCCCCCCTGGTATGTAATGCGTCCGTCCGTAATCATTTTGTTTCCAGAGCATAACTCAGAAACCATTCAATATTTTTTTTACCAAACTTGATAGATATAATAATCTCAACCTATAGTTGTGCCTTTTGCTACTTAAGAGTTTTGGCATTTTTATGTTTTGTTGTTTTTCCATGGAACATTTTGGTGTTAGTCTAATGGTCGGATAGACTTCGTTTCCGGAGCAGAACTCAAAAACCGGTCAATATTTTTCTGCAAAACTTGTTACATACATCAGTCAGAACCTAAAGTGGTGCCTTTTGGTACTCACTGGTTTTTGTGATATATTATGTTCTCGCTTTCAGTGGAAATGTTTCAGACTTAGTCTCAAAATGGAGGGCGGGGCTTCGTTTCCGGAGCAGAACTCAAAAACTGTTCTGTATTTTTCAGCAAAAGTTGGTAGATATACCAATCAGAAGCTGCAATGGTGCCCTTTGCTAGTTACAGGTTTTTGTGAATGTTTATTTTCTCGGTTTCCATGGAAACGTTTCAGACTTATTCTCAAAATGGAGGGCTGGGCTTCGTTGCCGGAGAATAGCTCCCAATCCATTCTTTATTTTTTGAAAACTTGGTAGATATACCAATCAGAAGCTAAAATGGTGCCTTTTGCTATTTACAGGTGTTTGTGATTTCTTAGTTTCCTTGGTTTCCATGGAAGCGTTTCGGACTTTGTCTCAAAAGTGAAAAGTGTGTTTCATTTCCGGAGCACATCTCAGAAAGTTCCAAATATCTGTTAGCAAAATTTTGTAGATATATGTGGCAGACCCAAACGTGGTGCCTTTTGCTATGTACAGGTTTTTGTAATTTATAATTTTCTGGGTTTCCACAGAAACTTTTCAGACTTTTTGAGGCAGATATTTGAGGCAGACCATAAAGTGATGCCTTTTGCTATTTACAATGTTTTGTCATCTTTTGTTTTCCTGGTTTCCATGGAAACAGTTCTGACTTAGTCTTAAAATGGAGGGATAGGTTTCGTTTCCATTCGACTCCAAACTCGAAAACCATTTCTTATCTTTCAACAGATCTTGGCAGAGATATGAGACAGATCTTGAAGTGGTGCCTTTTGCTGTTTACAGATATATGGCATTTATATTTTTCATGACTTCCATGGAAACGATTCAAACTTAATTGAAGAAAACATCACATAACTGTCATATGATTTGTCCTTTCAAATATGTGGGGTCCGGGGGGATATGTCATCTTCTCATGGCTCTTGTTACAAAAGAAGATGATTACTAGATCCATTTTTTTTAAAAAGGGTTCAGGTCACTTTCACTAATAAATGAAGAAAAAGTACAATCAAACCTCAATGTTGGAAATTCGGTTGAGATGAACTCTTGGTTGTGTTGAAGTCATCTCTCGGTCCCTGCCAGTTTCCTTATATTTATCATTATTTCTATATGGATGCATGTGTGGAACAACTGGATAAGTTGAACTTTTTCCTTGGTCCCCACAAGTTTGCCACAGTGGTGTTAGACTATAACTAGTCTGATATGAACTTGTCAAAAAGTTTCCTTTTGATATGTTTCATCTAAGGTTTGACACCTACCAGGAATGCTAATGACTTATCTTTGAGCCTGTCAGTGTAACACTGCCAGTCTAGGTGGATCAGCAAGGGAGAATCTCTGAGGCTGTGTAAGCGAGCAATACTCCTGCTACAGTGATGACACTGAGAGACACTAGTCTCTTGGAATCAATATGGATGGCAAGGCTATGTGTTGTAACCTAAGCCACTACCTATAGTAGGTCTGTCATTGCACAATAGCAGCAAGTCCTCAGACATCCCACGCAACCTCATGTAGGACAACACACACAGTTTCTACTCTCACCATAACCTACAGGAGTAGTCACTGTTTCAGAAATCAATTGTACCGATGCTAACCATACTTCTCCTTTTCCGTTGAAGTCAGGCAGCAGTGTTCTCTGTGACATGGTGTTGCCTGCAAAGTTGTGTATCACTCCTGTGATAAGTTAGACAATGACGAGGGGTGATTGTGTTAGTCAGGACTGCAACTGTTTGAGGTCCCAAGGGCTTTGGACTGGGATGGACAGAATAAGTTGTATCTGCGGGTAATGCAGATGTTGTGAGGAGACGATGAGGGTGTTGACTGTTGACACAGTTCATTCGTGTTCGTGGATTACTGTTGCGGTGGTTGTTTTGGCGATGTCCAAGCTGGTGCTGCAGGAGATTTGTGCCACCCCTGACTGCTTCATGGTTGACTACCCACCTGGGGTAAGTTCCTCCTTGCAAAGCCGTAATGGAGGAATCATGACAGTCTATTGATTCTGCGAGCAAATCAACAGATTTGAGTGATTTCTACCACTTAATATATGTTATAGTTCATGTACAAACAAAGTTTGTTTGATGACCTGTATTTGCAAAATGATACACCCAAAATGACTCACCTGATACACCCATCCACTTGATAAACTCATCAACCTGATACACCCACCCACACGATACATTCACAAAATACATCCACCCATCTGGTACAGCCACCCGCATGAAACACCCAATTACCCGATACACGTGTCCACGTGAAACACCCACCCACCTGATACACCCATCCACCTGAAACACCCACCTGATACACTCATGCATCCACCTGATACACCCACCCACCTGATACACTCATCCACTTGTTTCACCCATCTGATACACCCATCCATTTGATACACCCATCCACCTGATACACCCATCCACCTGTTTCACCCACCTGATACACCCATCCATCTGATACCCCCATCCACCTGATGCACTCATCCACCTGTTTCACCCACCTGATACACCCATCCATCTGATACACCCATCCACCTGATACACCCATCCACCTCATTCACTCACCTGGTACACCCACCCATCTGATATACCCAACCATCTTATCCACCTATCCACCTGACACATCCACCCACCTGATACACCCACCCACCAGATACATCCACCCACCTGATAGACCCACCCACCAGATACATTCATCCACCTGATGCATCCACCCACCTGATACACCTATGCACCTGATTCATCTACCTGATACATCTATATATAATCCACCTGATGCACCCATCCACCTGATACATCCACCCACTGGATACACTTATACACCTGATACTGTCATCCACAAGATACTCTCATCCACCTCATGCACCCATCCACCTGATACACCCATCTACGTGATACGTTCAACTGATACACCTATCCACCTGATACACCCACCCACCTGATACATTCAACTGATACACCCACCCACCTGATACACCCACCCATCATGTACACCCACCTTCAACAGTCACTAAACATATACAATCTTTCATTTGGTAACTTTGGGAATACAGTATTCCCTCAGATAATATCATATAGATTGTATTCAATTTAGTTTTGGATGACTTCTCGTATTTTAAGTATACACCCATTTTAGTCTTCCAAAAACATTGTGTCCAGATATTCCAGCTGGCACTGTTCACAAGATGTTACCAAGAGCTAACACACCAGTGACCATTCAGTGTTTAGTTTGAACCTTTGGCATCATGCATGAATAAGTGAAAACATCGAAACAATTTATGTCCTTATAATTATGTCATCTGAAAGGTATGGTGGGTATTGTTTCCGAAACCAACTTTCAGGTTTGGGGGGTATCCGGGTAATAATTAATATCATAAGTTTAGCTCCCACAGGCTATGTTTCGAGACAGCACTCTAATTGCGTAAGGACACCCATTCACCTCCCTGGGTATATCCTTTCTTTAATCGATAGGTTTTAAACTGTTGTTAAAAGGGAGGATTTTATGTATTTTATGAACAGTTTGTCTTTTTTTGTGTGTCACTTGGAATAAAATTTGCATCATATCGGCCAACACCTATTATGTTATATCATGGAAAGAGTTAAAAGATAAAAAGTCAAGTAAAATAGGGATTTTGAGGCTAGGAGATATCAAAAACAATTTGCTTGAGGGTGACAGATAACAATAAGAAAAATTAAACATAAAATCATTTTCTTGGTGAGGCTGACTACTTTTTGATCACCCCTTGTATGATGATGCACTGAGGATTGTAATGCAGCGACACTTCAGTGAATCATCCCAACCCTACTTGCTGTTATCTAAGACATGTTTGTGAGTTCAGTCTGTGCACAGACTTGCAGACCTGTCCATTAGTTCCTGCACGAATATACTCGTTACCTGTGATCAGCCCGGTGCCGACACTGAAGGCTGTCTGGGTGGTCCAGTGATGCTGCTACTCCTTCGTCCATTGCGAACAAATAGGTTATACAGATCAGCCTAAGGATGTGATTTTTCATGTAATTATTCTGTAATGCTGACTTTTTCAAGACAAGTCTGTGTGGTGCCTCATTGATTTTATCACAAATCGGTAGTACACATCACATGTAGTGTAGAAGTGATCCCTTAATTAACCTTGTTAAGCTTAACACTGTTCTTTACAGGGTTGAACTCTCCTGAGTGTTATCCTTGTGACATGGAATTTTTCAGTATTGACATGTGAGCAAACTGACATTCTGTTTGAAAGCATGATGGAAGGTAGTGTGCAATGTGCAACTACATTCAGCTTCATGGTTCTATTACAGACTGATTTTTAGGATTCTTCATTTCGTTGTATATTTGAACTTTGAGAACTTTCTCATAATTTGCAACTTTTTGAACTGATGAAGTTGAGTTTGCTGAGGGTTCATTTTTAGTTTGTGTTATCCACATGTTCTTTTATTGCACCAAAATACTGGAATATGCATAGAAACGGAGCACTGAATGGAGTTACAGAAAATGGTTGTCAAGGTGTCATTATTACATGCTCTTTCAAAGGAGGCTAAAGACTATCATTTTCAGTAGCAGGATGACTCGAACAATGGTTACACATTCTGTAGACATGTTACAGGTGAGAATTCTGTAGTCATGTTACAGGTGAGAGTTTCTGTAGTCATGTTCCAGGTGAGACATTCTGTAGTCAACTACAGGTGAGACATTCTGTAGTCAAAGAGATTCTGTAATCACGTTGCAGATAAGAGATTGTGTAGTCAAGTTACAGGTTAGTGATTCAGTATACAGGTGAAACATTCAGTAGTCAGGTCAGAGGTGAGAGATTCTGTAGTCATGTTACAGGTACAGCCTGTAGTCTTTCTAAAGAAGGTGAGGGATTCTGTAGTAAAGTCATATCAGAGCTATTATGTTGGTAAGTCACAGGTGAAATATTCATTAATGATGAAAAAATGACACCGTACATACTCACTGAGTACATGTTGACTCGCATGTACATGCCAAGTGTCGGTGAGATATTCTAATGCATTTGATTGATGAACAGGTCCAGTCTTGACTTTTGGCAAAGGAACATTTTAGTCAACCTTGAACGTGATGGAGTAT
Source organism: Haliotis asinina (assembly GCF_037392515.1). Lineage (NCBI taxonomy): Eukaryota > Metazoa > Mollusca > Gastropoda > Lepetellida > Haliotidae > Haliotis > Haliotis asinina. Next base: position 5,274,605 of record NC_090282.1, read on the forward strand.
TGCATCTAATCTGACTCTTCAAGTGATTCTTGAATTCAATTTGACATTATCAAACTGTAACTGTTAAAAGGGACAGCTGTGATATTCATTTGCAGATTTTATAGGTAAGAGTGAATGGCAGTTCAGAGACCACACAATGTCCATCAATCTGACCTTACTAAAATTATCTGATGTCAGCCTAACTCTTGTCTTTATGGTAACCAGATACTAGTATCATTTTGACTTTCCCTGGTGAGCCTATATTTAACGAGTCACATGATACAGCGAAAAGGTTTGCTTCAACAAGACTCATTTTGTTGTTTTGAATTGATTTGCTATTCACATGGCATATTTGTGTTTTGCTGTGACCAGAGAGTTTCACAAATCATGATATGTAGACAAGTTGTTGATTCTTGCTGATCACAAAGTGAGTGTTGCAACAGTGGTGTGTCTATGTTTAAGTATGGAGATTGTCTTAGATTTCAAGGCTGAGATAGCTTAGAGCAACATGCCTTTGAAGTACCAGGAGTTGAGTTAGGTGACTGGTTTTACTCCACATTGTGTTTAGTATGTGTTTACTGGCCTCACCAAGGAAGTAAATCCCCATGTGTTTCTTTTGTTTTAGATTTCAGTTATTGTGATCAGCACTGTATCCAGGGGCTGTGACCAGTCAGACTGTCTGGTAACATCCTCAGTAAATCTGTCTGGGGACTTCTCGCAATTGGTGTTTGCATTTCTCAGTTCCGTCTATTTAGCTAAGGATATTTTTGGAGGTAGAGATAGGATTCTTTGTTTTCAGAGAGTGGGTGAATAATTGTTATAGCTGTTTTAGCACATTGCAAAACTATATAAACAGAAAAGTCTGTGTACAGGTTTGGGTAGTTTTGTACTAGTTCTCGTCATTAGAGGCAACTAGTCAAGCCTTGGGCTTAAAGCATTTGCCTCAAATGACAAAGGTTTGGGATTTTCCCAAATTGCTATGGTGGGACAATTCTCCCTATAGGATAGGCCTCAAATCTCAAATCTGGCACATTCCTCCCTTCACTCACTCCCTCAATCCTTCTTCCCTCCTTCCCTTACTCATTCAGACCACCTGTGAAGGTCCCGGGGTATAATAGGCCTTCAGCAACCCCTGCTTGCCACAAAAGGCGACTATGCTTGTCGAAAGAGGCGACTAACGGGAACGGGTGGTCAGGCTTGCTGACTTGGTTGACACATGTCATTGGTTCCCAATTGCGCAGATCGATGATCATATTGTTAGTCTCTGGATTGTCTGGTCCAGACTCGATTATTTACAGACCGCCGCCGCCATATAGCTGGAATATTGCAGAGTTTTGCATAAAACTAAACTCATTCACTCACTCAGGCAACCATGGTTGCATATAGAGGTTTACTATCATGTGTGGTGACAGGCTTCTCAAGGGAGGTTTGGTACAGCGTACATGTTGAGAGGACTGATGTAAGTTCACTGATTCTACCTTAATATGTAGAGGAACCCATTAATCACATGTCATCCATGATCTGATTAGGAATTTGTTAAAAATGAAACAAGAACCTTTTAGTGCAGTAAAAACTTCTGCATCAAATGTATTAAACCCGGATGATTCATTCATAATTTTCTTCATGATGGCAGATTGTTGTTTTTTACCTATGCCTGTCGTTTTTGAATGATTGAGGAAGGAATATGACAGTGAGCTTAGGCTAATATTGACAGGCTGAAAAACATTGTCTGAATACTCTAATATTTTTCTCTTAACATTAATGTTCACATTCTTTTGGATTGATTTCTGTAAAATGAAGGATATGGCAATCCATATTCTAGCCTGCCATATTGTAGTCAGCAAAATGAATATCATTTGGACATATGTATATTTTAAAAAAGTATGCCAATGCTATATATATATACATTGTCATCAATGCCAATGCAAGATGTATATATATATATATATATATATATATACACACACATGAAGCATTTCCAGAGGAATCATTTGGACATATGTATATTTTAAAAATATATATTTTTCCACTATACTAACCGATTTTCTTGTTGATTGTTTTAATAAACAACATAATTGACTTTGGAATGTCCACTGGACACCGGTACAGCGTGATATACAACTTAGCTTGCCCGACAGAAAAAAACATCAAGGGACATCAAGCAGTGGGTCATTTCCAACCCTGATTTCCCCGTAATTTCTGTTAATCATCTGTTTCCTCCATTGCTTTGTCATTTGCATTTTATCAATCATGTAAATCCAATATCCTTTACTTTTGTTTAATGTTATGTATATGTGGGAAAGGAGCCGAAACAGAAGCTACACTTGCTTAGTTTAGGTCATTACAGGATAACAGTTAGGGCTGGCAGAAGGAAGATGTATGGTTCAGGGACTGTGAGACAGACATCAACTGAAATAGCATCAGATGTGACTGTAGCTGGTGCCTTGGACCAGCAGTGGAGACACAAATAAAACTTGTATGTTTGCGCATAATCAGTTACACAATTAAAGTTGCTTTGTTCCCTGAACATGAAAATAGCAACGTTGTCTTATATTTTTGGCTTTATTGATACCACGAGATTTACAGGAATATACACTACATCCTGGGAACATTAGTTGTCAAATGATGCATCTCTTGGCTGGAGGTTTATGGTTGTATTCTGCTGTAGGATGAATTGTATGTCAGTGTTGTCCTCCCTATGTCCCCAGGTGGCATAACTAATGGCTAGAGGCAAGGTGTTATGGAGTCTTCATTAGTCTTGTGTCTTTCACCCTCTGGTGGAGTTTGGTCACAAGTTTATCGGATCGGAAGGTGATAAAGAAGAAAAAAGTGGAGTGTGTGTTCCAGACACACAGTCTGACTTGTCTGAGGTCCATGAGTGATTGCAGTAGGAAACTAGATTAAATGTCACCCTTGTCCAGCAAATCTTTGCGTGCTTGGAGATGAGTGCTTGTTATTCTTTCAAAGTCAGTGATGCTTCAATTTCAATAAATATTATAAGCTGTGTCCAAGCCACAAAATCAATGCAGGTACTGACCTCTTATGACCAAATTGATGCAGGTGCTAACCTCTTGTGACCAAACAAATGTGGGTGCTGACACGATAGCGACCAGATTAATGTGGGTACTGACCCCATAGCGACCAAATTAATGTAGGTGCTGAGCCCATTGCGACCAAATTATTGTGGGTGCTGACACAGTAGCGACCAGATTAATGTAGGTGCTGACCCCATTGCGACCAAATTATTGTGGGTGCTGACACAGTAGCGACCAGATTAATGTAGGTGCTGACCCCATTGCGACCAAATTATTGTGGGTGCTGACACAGTAGCGACCAGATTAATGTGGGTGCTGACACGATAGTGACCAGATTAATGTGGGTGCTGACACAGTAGCGACCAAATTAATGTGGGTGCTGACCCCATAGCAACCAAATTCATGTGGGTGCTGACCCCAGAGCTGCCTAAGAAATGTGGGTGCTGATCCTGAAACAACCAAATTATTGTCAGTGCTGACCCCATAGCGACCAAATTAATGTGAGTGCTGACCCCATTGCGACCAAATTATTGTGGGTGCTGACACAGTAGCGAGCAGATTAATGTGGGTGCTGACCCCATAGCAACCAAATTAATGTGGGTGCTGACCCCAGAGCTGCCTAAGAAATGTGGGTGCTGATCCTGTAACGACCAAATTATTGTCAGTGCCGACTCCATAGCGACCAGATTAATGTGGGTGCTGACCCCATAGCGACCAGATTAATGTGGAGGCTGACCTCGGAGCAGCCAAAAAAATAAGGGTGCTGATCCTGAAACAACCAAATTATTGTCGGTGCCGACCCCATAGCGATCAAATTAATGTGGGTGCTGACACCATAGCGACCAGATTAATGTGGGTGCTGACCCCAGAGCAACCAAATTAATGTGGATGTTATCAACTCGTGGCCAAATTATTGCGAGTGTTAATTAATTTGAAAAATCAGAATTAATTTGAAAAATCCCAAGCCCATTTGAAAAAAATGAGTTAGTAGCCATGTTTTGATATAGTGTGACCCTAATCTCAGTCATTTCTAAGAAAAATTGATGCATGTTTTCCACATAAATTTATTTTGGACTACAATCTGGTTGACAATACAAATAAATGTCTCCATGCTGCCTCATCACTGGTGAATGTTTTCACATAGTAGCATCACAATATCAGTGGGTGTCTAAACATTGTTGTATCACAATACTGGTTGTGTTTACATTGTAGCATCACAATACAGGTGGATGTCTAAACATACTAGTATCACAATATCAGTGAATGTTTTTACAAAGGAGTACAGCAGAACCCTGTTTACTTGGACTCCATATATCTGGAAATCCCGCCTTCTGGACGAATTTTAGGTGAAACAAATCTTACCTTCAGTAATTGTACTCGCTTAGACAGACCCTGCGCTTTCGGACCAGGACGGATAATTTTTAAACCATTCTCATGTGTTTCCATTTAAAAATGATCCACTTATCCAGACGAAAAATATTGTGCATGTGTAAGTTTTACGTCAGTACTCTCGACTCCATTGCTAAGTGTATTCACTGTTGATCTGTCAGCAGGTGTTTGATGGCAACATCACAATACTGGTGAATGTCTTTACATACCAACCTCACAATACTGATGAATGTGTTTACATAGAAGCATCACAATACAGGTTAATGTCTTTACATAACAGCATCACAGTACTGATGAATGTCTTTACATAGAAGCATCACAATACTGGGCTATGTCATTACAAATTGGCTTCATCACAATACAGGTGAATGTCTTTACATAGCATCATCAAAATACTGGTGAATGTCTTTACATAGTAGTATGACAATATAAGTGAATGTCTTTACATAACAGCATCACAATTATACCTGACCTATATCTACAGTGCATGGGCTATCTTCAAGTTCCAGTCTGATCTACCGTGATGCGCACATATCTTGCATTTAAATTGTTTATGTGTTTACTTTGTCCTTGTCCTTTCTGTTTTCTCCTGAACGAAACACTTTGTGTCCTATCTCCTAGACTAAGATCTGTCTACTGTCTACTTTATTCATTTTGTCACCTTTTCCCTGACGTGTATACTGCACTTGGACTACCTGGCTCATGTTCCTGACCTGTCTACAACGCCCCTGACTACTTTATCATGTGTCTACTTTGTCCTGTTGGCATATTGTAATATGTAATTTCAAATATTTCTATTGTTTCAGGCTGTGCAGGCCCAGGAAAGCAAGCGCCGGAAACGGCGGATTATGAAAGTAGCAGTGTATTTCATGTTTGGTATCATTGCACTTGGTGTCTTTGCCATCTGGTTGTTTCACAAGGACAATGTTGCAGCCGTGAAACTTGATGCGTCCTTCACCTTCACAGTGAAGATGCGAACACTGGAGCTGGAGAACAACAATGAGGACACAATAATGTATGGTGACCTAGGGATGCATCTGAAGGCCACATCATATCATTACTGCTGGGACGAGCGCCGTCTAGAGTACAACATGCATTGTCTGCTGTGGCGAAAGATGGCCACTCTACACTTCTCTAAGGATGATAATGAAACACTGCCTTGTTACACTCTTGAGTGGAAGGGCTTGTCTGACAATTTCAAAGCTGAAGATTGTTACTATTTGCTTGGCTTTAAATGGTATGGATTAATAACTGATAAACATGGTATATGGCCCATGTCAAATCTAAATATTAAAAATGCCACGTTTTATCCAAAATATCCAGTAGGTCAAAAGAGAAATCGTATTCCAATGTGGTTATCATCAAAGGGAGTTGCACTTTTTGTGGACAGCAACACCCCTTTCTTGATATCAGTCAATACAACTGAAGAACAGCAGTTCTGCATGCTGTCTGAGTTTGCCTTTGATGACGTTGGCCTGGGAGGGAGCCTTCTGAAATACACAATCTGTCGTGGGACGGACATGAAAGATGCATACCATAAATCTCAGCAGCATATAAGAGAAAATTACGGTGACGACTTAGGACCAAAGGTTGGTAAAGTTATCCCCAACCCTGTCCGTGCACTTCTGTCAGAGGATGACATTCCACAGATGAGAGACCAGCTTGTTGCTTCTAAGACACAGTGTAGTTATGTTGAAATCTTCTGGGACTGGGAGAATGAGACTGGGGACCTTCAGTTCAACTCCAAGAAGCTTCAGAAGCTTCAGACACTTCTAGATGATCTGGCGGGAACTGATTGTAAGGTCTTGATGCCCGTGTCCACACTTTTCACATATAGATCTAAACATTTCATGGAAGGTATGGACAATGATTACTTCTTGCGTGATGAAATGGATATTGTTACCAAAATGATTAAGTGGCGAGGAAAGGAAGGTGCAGTGTTAGATGTGACAAACCCTGATGCCATTCAGTGGTTCCAAGGACTTCTTGAAAAGCTAGTGGAGGACTACAACATTGCAGGCTTTAAACTCCTGCACATTGAGATCCCACGACTTGTGACATATATGGATAAGAATGTCACATTCTTGGATTACCCTCGTCTATTTGCTGAAGTTGTTTCAGCAATGAATACATCAGTTGTTTTGGATTACGTCGCTGGATTCACCCCGGAGTCAGTGTTCACCTCCATCCATGCTGAATTGTTTGAAATCAATGGAGCCAAATGCTTCAATACAGTTATCCCGCTCACCCTACAGAACGGAATGGGTGGATACCCAAATATTCTTCTAGATGGATTGGCTGAATTAGAACTCTCAAAGGAGCTATTTGCTCGATGGTTGCAGCTGGCTGCATTTTTCCCTGGTATTAGGATCCCTATGTTATCAATTCTGTCCGAGGACGATGTGGAGGATCTGTTGGAAAGTGCCCTCAAACTGCGACAGAGCATTTTGACCTACATAGAGACCGCTGCCCAAAATCAAAAGGGCGACCCAATTATACGACCGGTCTGGTGGATGGAACCAAATGATCCTGTTGCACAAAACATTGATGATCAGTTCATGGTGGGGGATGTTCTTATGGTTGCGCCTGTGTTGTGTGAAGGAATGAAGACTCGTTCTGTGTACCTCCCAAAGGGAAAATGGCGCAGCAGTGGGAATAAGCCTATTGAGGGTGGACAAACCATCACTATCAATGTTAAAGATATAACAAATGTTCCACATTTCTTCAAGATACCATAGATCATGTCAGGGTGGAATTGTGATTGTATTCCACATAGAAAGCTGTTTAGAATGTGACATGTTTCACTGATCTGAGTTGTGTTTTGTGAGTTGTGAGGAACCTTTTGATATTATGAATATATGTGCAAGCTCTGTAGGGCAGAATCCTGTACTCATTGTAGATAAAGTCAGGAACTCTATTAAATGCTATATCAGTTGGAGACCGAAAAACAGATGTCTAGTATTTTTTGATCTGTAACTTTCTTGTTTATTAATCTGCTGTAAAAACTACATGTCTCTTCATGTTGCAGGCTAAATATTGCATCTGTCCTTCATAGACTTGTTTTTGAGGTTAAATATTTGTGTCATCCATCCAAAATTAGTATTCTGTTGAAATATTTACAGCACCAGATACAAAAGAGTATTGGTATTATTTAGTGATATTCATGTTTATTGTGAATGGTCACACTGGTATTTGAAGTGGTATGTGGATATTTGGTTATGTCATTGTTTTGTTCTTACTATCACTTGTGACTTTGCGCTCTGCCTTGAAACTTAACAAGACACCATACATGTCGGTGATATATGGGGGTTGTACACCTGAACTATCCTCCACAAAGCAGTGTTTTGGTGACAGCATGGGGTTAATAGCAACTAGTGTTGCAACTGCTTTGTGGAAGGAGTTGAATTAGGCACTTAATGTGAGAAGGAGAGTGTATCTATACAGCAGCACCAGTATACACTATCTGCCATGGTATACTGATTATTGGCTGCTATGTATGGATATGATGCATTTACAGGAGACCTACTGCCATCCGACGTGTGTGTATCAGTACTTACTCAGAGGCTGTTCTTATGTGCAAAATGGGAAATATCCCAAAATAAATCCATGGGCATTTTGCTGAAAATGATTTTGTTGATGCATGTATATGAATGACTGAAATGTTTGATGAAAAGAAATCCATTTTATTATTTATTTACCTTTTTTCTGAAGTTGTGTGTTATGTACATATACCATTTTGAGATTTGTTTTGTCTTAATCAAGACAAGTATTTCTTTCAGTGCAGGACTGTAAATGCATTAGACATATCATTGCCCAACACTGAATGCTGGGTCTTCATGTTTATAACGACTGACAAATTGTCTTACAATTACAGTTTACGACAGCGTTGTGTTTCATATGCATTCCTACCAAGACTGTTTTTGAGAAGACTTTTCTGCTCTACTGAGATTAAAAAAACGTGTTTTCTTTTTATTTTCAGGTCAGTTCACTCATTAGACATTTTCATGATTGAATTGCTTATGTAAAAAAAACCCCACAATAATTAAGTATATGAGTGCGAGACATCATTTATTATGTTAACGTACTGAGTTTCCAATGGGAATGATTTTAGCTCCAGATTTACCATGCTAAATTGAATTTAAAACCAACTGCACTTTTTAACCTGTTATTATAGGAAACATAAACATTGTCCGAGCAAGTACTTTTCAATAAAAATTACTGGATTCTGTGAACTGTCTTAATTCCTCAGAAAAATCAATTGGTGTTTGTAACATATTGATTTATTTTGATATTATTACCCTACTGAGATCTCCACAATTCTTGTACTGCCAGATTGTTTATAACTTGGTGAAACGTGTTGATGAAGCTGAAGTGTTTTGTATTTTGTACCAGCCTACTCTGTGTTTGATGGAATTTTGATTCTAAAGGTGGCAGTTCATATTTCAGCAACTGCAGGTGAGCTACAGAACATCATGGCTCTAAGTATTTGTCTTAGCTACAACATTCAACAGACATTAAACTTATACAGTGTTTCTTGTGGATTTGTATCTGTTAATGACACACATTGCCCCATTTCACCAATCTATCTCATTTCTAATTCCTCCCCCCCCCTTCGACTTTCCCTGGCTTTGACCTTATGTTCCTGGACCTATCCTTATTATCCATTCCAGTGTTAAATCCTCACTATCCCACTAAATCCCAAGTAAATGTATGTCATTACATTTTCTAGTTTGTTTTGTAAATGTCACATAGAATTTTTTTTATCATTGATCCTTATTTATGCTTCTGTTCCTGTTGAAAAGCATAAGATGGATGTGTAAATCTGGCAGCTAAAGTGTGGTAGTTAGTGAGTTATACCAGAAATGTTTGGTTCAGTGTTTATCGTCAGTTGTTTTCATTGAACAACTGTTGATAAACTCATGCTGAAACTATTGCTTGTAGCTTGTGAATGGTAGGTTACAATATGTTATACCTGTATCAAAACATCTCACCCTACTTGAGTAATACCAATGAAACAGTGTAGAATTATTGTCAAACTTTTTTGTCAGTTATAAGTGCTATGTAATATAATGTACAATCATGCTGTGAATATTTAGTATCTTGAACAATCTATCTATAGATATGTAGCATATTGAACAATCTATCCATAGATATGTAGTATGTTGAACAATCTGTCTGTTGACATCTAGTATGTTGAACAATCAGACTGTGGATATGTTTTATATCGTACACTAATGTATCACATCGGTTTACATACATTACGTGATATTGTTTTTTTTATTACAGCATATATAGTCTTATAGTCCATGTTCTGATACAATCACTTCATTATCTCCATGAAACACAAGAAGAAAATGTGAACTATTGCCCAGTTCATGTTGTACAAATGTTTATATATTTTATGGTTTTTGACAATAACATTGATGGTTGTCATGTTCTGTAAGCTTCCTATTGTCGCTGACCATGTCAGTGTTACGTTGCTTCCATTTATTTCACTCACAATGACATTTTTGTCTTGTCAGCAGTCTTAATCAACAATGAGTCTATGGAGCATTGTGATGATGTTGCAAATGTCTGTGTCCTTCCATGACATGACATCTTTGTTTCTTGATCTTTGCTGTTCTATGTCTGTTCTTATTATTTTGTCTATGGATCTTCTTTTAACCTCTTGGAGGATTCCAGGTAAGAATGAAGGTACCCAGCAACCTAGGGTTGGTAAGAGAGGTGATTTAGCGTCTTTGGAGATCAGGCTAGTTGGCCTTGACTGATTGGAAACAAAAGCTTTGGGTATCAATGACTGGTCTGTGGGCCAGCTTTGATTATTTACAGAGCACTATCATATTTCTGGAATATTATGAAGTGCTGTATGAAACAAACAAATACAAGCAGTTTGTGTCTCCTTAAAGGCTGTTTCCAAGCATCACATCCTTGTTTATGAGTATGAGATCATTGGACATTATTGATGGTTTAACAGTGTACCAGCTCTGTCGGATGATGACCTTCATGTTTTCTAGTGGTTACTGGATGGCCTGATGGAGTGGAGTAGTGGAGTTTGAACAACATCTACCACTTTAACACATTCAGCCTTTCTTCTCCATTATTGTCAAAGTGATTTCCCACTGTATTGAATTGTATTCAATTGAGGTCACTTACTAACTAATCATTTTATGCTTAATCAGTCTTTGTAAACACATTTTGTGTTTTCTATTTTTAAACATTGGTGACTGCTACTGATTCCTTTTTACTGATGGATACACCTTGCATCTTACAGCCCATGCTGTTGATCACTGGATTGTCTAGTCCAGACTCAATATTTTACCTGCTGGCACCATGTTGCTGGGATGTTTGCTGAGCGTGGCATTAAACAACAAACCAACCTAGAAGAATATTCCCTTGGCCTTTGGAAGAAAGGTGATTTGCTTCTTTACTGAGGTTGAAAACTTACTTCATGCTTTCATGAAAAGCACATTGCAGTTCACACTTACTCAGCCATTGAAGGGTTAACTGTGATGATTGAGCATTTCTGTGGGTTTTCACTCATTCCTCTTGCCCAACATTTACAGTAGTTAAACCTCTCTCCTGCGTGTTTGTGCCATGTGTCCATCTGTTAAAGTGTCCTTGGTATGTCAGTACTATGATGTTTTCAGAAACAGGTATATGCTGAAGAGCTGCAGATTCTTCTTCCATGTCAAGTTGACACATGACTCAGCTACTGTCATACCCAAACAGTCATAACCCACCTCTTTGAATGTGTTGTGGGCCCGGATCAAACAACTGGATGTGCTGTTGCACCAAGAGCTTCTGAGAATGATGACGAGCTGATAACTCTTGCTTCATTGGCCATTACCAGCTACATCTAACCATATTATACTGAAAGTTAAAGAGAGAGAGTAGAGACAGAATCACGTCTTAGTTTGCCAGTTTGGGTTTATAGCATCTGTGAAGGAAGTTTCATAAAGTAAGATAAACACTTGAATGTCTTGGTACAGGATCTGATGATTGTGCTTTTTCACCTGCTACAGCTTCATATTGTTCTGCAGTGTTGTGAATAATGGGTATATGTACTGCTTACCGTACCATATGTGTGTATATTATTTGGTGATTCCAGTAAGTATTGTAGCTTGTATTCTAAAGTGTGTGGTCATGCACAGTTTTGTTTGCAAATTTGGTTGTTACACTTTTTTTTACTGTGTTTTCAAATGGACTCTTGTTTTATTAAGAATAAACATTAAAGATAGTTTCACAAACTTCGTTGTATGTTCATGATGGCAAATTTCTGAACTTATACATCTTTGGTAGATCCACCATTGGGTAGAATGCACATCTAGGAATGGCGAAGTATGGAGGCTGACATCTAACATAGGCCTTGCTCCTCAAAGTGGCCATAGCATTGAGGTGTTGGTAACCCATACACCAACACAGACTTTCGACAGTCGTAGCACAAAGGTGATGGTAATCCGTACACCAACACAGAGTTACTACTGTCGACAGTCGTAACACAAAGTTGATGGTAAAGTTTATACCCCACTTCCGGTCTCGTTAACAATGTTTCCTTTCATAAAAGTGAAGGTGTATTGACCAACACACTCGTCAAATGTGTAGGTGCATCCTTAATACACACACACCTTTTCACACGGGTATACCGAAGCAATAAAGACACAACAAACGGCGAAATTTAATTTTATTTCAATGGTCTTACACTGAGATTTTGATCGTTTCACCACTTTCATTACTATTCTTTATGACAACCCGTTTCTTTGAAAGAGAGAGCTTAGAAACAAGTGTCGAGTCAGGGGTAACCGTTGAACCTGACTCCATGTTCGTGATTTTTGGCTTCGGGGAGTCATTCTTTTCCTGTGGCATGGGTGGCTGCAATACATCAGACATTTCTTGCTGTACCTCTGAGGATGCCCTCTTGTCGGCGCGAACAGAGGTACTTCGGTGGCCGGTCCTCTCCATCACAAGCTGTTCACCCACACTCGTTCTCGTTGAAGAGGTTAGTAGCCGCCGTGGCCTACACGAAAATAATGAATAGCTTCTAGTGATACACATTTGTACATATTAAGGAGGACACCGTCTGCTTTATGTTTTACAGGTATGAGACATGAAACACCAACGGCAGGAAAGGTGAATATTATACAAACATAATCAAATGTTTGCACAATGTAGATACAGTACCTTTCCCGAATGTCAGTATGTCTCCCCTCTAAACCAGCTGACAAGCATATGTTGCGGAACAGCTTCTCAAACGTATGCACCCCATCTGTGATAAGAGAATGCTCTGGTCCCCCTTTGCTAACAGTGGTCGACGGTAGAAGCTCCCCTCTGCCGATATAAACTGCAGATAGCAGTGAAGAAGTTTGATGTAGCATCTACTATTCGTACGTTGTGCTGCCTTATCCGTCTGTAAAGAGAGTTTAGTATGCGTAAACAACGTCATTCAGAACACATCATTGTCTAACATTAAAAAGTTCAGAAATTGACAGGTAAATGCACATGGCAACGTCTGTTTTTAAGACCGAACATTAAGAAAAGTCCTAACATGCCGGTGTAACAAACATTTCCCCTATTTATATTTTCCCAGACAATATGTTTTCGGGTCCTAAATTCGTACAACTTACCGGAATGCAATTTTGCCACCTTATTTTCAGTCCACCTTGGTTATTCTTACAAGTTCCACCTCTAAACTCAACATACTCTCCCTGGTCATCAGGTCCAAAATGAAAATTAGCCACGTTCAGATTAGAGTGCTCATCCGCAGCTCGTAATCCAAACACGTTGCAGTTATAAAAATAGATTGCGTTAAACAGTGGCTGGGCATCATCCATTCAAAATACCCCAGTGTCCCATAGTTTTTCTTCCTGCAAAAGTAAAACAGACCCTGTCTGTCTCTCTACTACACCCACGCCATCCGAATTCAGCTTCTTCATTTTTGCATCCAAAGTAGCTGTAAAATCCGCAAAAGTAGACAGTTTCTGATCAAAAAGGTTTACGTCGTATCGTTTGTACTGTTCACGAATATATCGCCATATTCCGACACAAATGTTCTTTAAAGACATCGCTGGATATGGTGAACCATCTTGACGCCGGACTTCACAAACAAAACGAAACATCCAGAAGTCTAACACATCACTTGTTACGTCAATAGAAAGTGGGGAACAAACACATATTTCTCACTTGTTGTGGTGCCATACCTGTTTACTTTGGTATTCCTTGCACGTGCCCAATTGTGGTAGAGGTTAACACACCACCGGGTGTTTTTCGATGTGTCATTGACAAGCTCACCAAAACGGCGGTTGTCTTGATCGGTCGTAAACTTAAAATCTTCCTTATCATCCAGGTCAAAATGTGATGCTAAGGAACGGTCAATTTGAGTACGAAAATCCTCTGTCCACTCTTCAGCATCCATGGCCGACCAACGTGTGATGTTTTCTACGCCACACGCGAGTCATAGATGTGCACTGATGTGCTCATACAACTAACGATTACAAGTAATACTGTGCACGTTGAGGGCTACTTGCAATCATTCTCGGGCCCGAGATGGTTTTTAAAATTGTGAAATCGTGCAAACCCGTGCGTGCACGTGCAATCGACTGTTTAGACACGCGGCGTATGAGGGTCTTAACCACTGCGCTAAAAATATACAAAGTAGTTGGAAAAACAAATAATTTTTTTGTCATTCTTAAAATGAACAGTGTTATAGTAAACGCCAAATCGACCTGAAGTGAGGTATAAGTCAGATGTACCCACACTTTCTCGGTGTGTCGCTCAATACCCCTACTGTTTGAGTGGTGAGCTCTCCTCGGTGTGTCGCACAATACCCGTACTGTCGCTCAATACCCCTACTGTTTGAGTGGTGAGGTCTCCTCGGTGTGTCGCTCAATACCCCTACTGTTTGAGCTGTGAGGTTTCCTCGGTGTGTCGCACAATGCCCCTACTGTTTGAGCCATGAGGTCTTCTCGGCTGGTGCCTCGGAGGTCTCACGACTCAAACAGTAGGGGTATTGAGCGACACACCTCGGAAGGTGTGGGTATATCTAATACATACACCAACACAGAGTTACTACAGTCGACGGTCGCAGCGCAAAGGTGATGGTAAACCACACACCAACACAGACCAACACCAACACCATGAGAAGACAGTGGTAGCTCTACCATCGCTTTGAGGAACAGGTCCCTGCAGTGTTGAGTGCATGACCTAGGGTTGATCTGGCAGACTGTTTCCATGTTAGTCAGTACCATACCTCCTGGGATTTACTGCAAGACCTACATCAACCTGAACTTTCCCCCCGCAAGCTGGTATGTATGTATGTGAAGTCCTGTCATGACTACAAACACTAGTCTGTTACTGTGATGCTGTTATGATCACTGTATGTGTTTGGCATCAGAGGCAGAGTAGAGAAGAGAGAATCAACACATGCTTCCTACTGCAATACAATCGCCATGGTTAATGTAGCTCTATTTCTTCACCACACGTACACAACCCTCATTAATGTTCTCAGGTGCACACATATATTTTCATTCCAATCAACTGACGATAATCAGTAAACGATAAAATATAAAGTTATCCACAGACGAGTAGCACGGATAATTTCTTGCATGAGATGATGCTGTGATACGATGGTTATTTTCAAGAAAAGCTAATTCGTCTGAAATGTAATCTAAGTTAAGAGTATAATCGTAAATACTTCCAGTGGAGCCCAGAGCACCAGTGTCTCTCTGAAAATGTTATTTAATTACGATCATGATACGGATTGCACTGGCAGTAAACCTGGGAAGCCTAACACTGCAGAGAAGGGGAAAAACAAGAGGGCAATTTCCTCCACCCTCATGTCACAGTCCCTTCAACACTAATCATGATTAAAACACCATTAGGATTGCAGATTCGCTCAATACAGGCAAAGGCAATGCATTGTGGCCTCGTCTAAACTACACATCCGTACAGACGTTTCAGTATGAAGGTGCCACTTGTAAAATCTGTTCGATCTTACTTCAGTCTTCTCTCCGTCTTTTGTGACTGGTTATCTCTACCCCTCCTCACCCTCCGCTGTACAGTTTAGAGAGTCCCTTAGTCCAATGAACAGAGTGTATGTCTCTCAGCGACAGAACGGGGATTCGAAAACTCTGGTTACAACTGGTCTTCAGCAACCAGTGCTTGTTGTAAGAGGAAGACAAAGGGGATCGGGTGGTCAGACTCGCTGACGTGGTTACACTTGTGGTCCTATCCCATGCTCATGGTGTTGTTTACTGGATAGTCTTGTCCAGATTCGATTCAGTAGAGAGCGTCACCAAATATTATTGAGTGCGGCGTTAAACAACAGTAATTTGATTCTGATCATACCAAACCATGGCTCTGACGCTGGTGATTTAGGGGATAGCAGATGGACTGGTCTCTAACTGTATGTTTTCGTTATCTACTTGATCGCTGATAGGAAACAAAAAAAAGCTTGACAGCAGGACTTTGTGTACCTTGTTTTTCGTTGTTGTGAAATAGGGGTTCCACCATCAGTATTTTAGTCCTATCAAAACACAACAATGCTGACTCGTGAAAATCGAAGCTCGGCAAATGCTGTGCAATTAATGTGTGAGACGACGTGTGACACATTAATCGTGCTCTTAGGAGAAAAACTGAACTTTGTGTCTAGAAATCTGCCTCCATAGGATCTGAAACATTACAGTGACTGAATACGTGTTATGTTTAGTCGGATAACTCACGCTATATATGTTATGTGTTTGTGGACTAGACACACCATTATCTCAAAGTATTAAACTGGACTTCAAATCAACACCAATGCAGTTAGCGTCTTTTCTAACCGTGCCCTTTACTTAACATGTGCTGTTCAAAACGACCTCATGTATTTTACAGAGAGATAAGAGTCGTCTTCATCCCATGTGACGGTCCGTTCCTAACACAGCACAACTGGCGTGTGGGGTGTAATGATGTTTCCAACGGCGACACAGACAGCTACTTGGTAGTTTCTGCAATGCATCATGTTCATCAAGACAAAGTGGTTTAGTAAAGACCCTACGGTATATCTTTGTCAGTCTTCTGCTAACATGAAACATCGTAAATGCGTGTATACAACAGATTCAGGGATGAAGGCGGAACTTCAAGCGTGCACGTCTGTTTGCTGGTGAAGACGACAAAGCTTTGTCAAATGTTTGGATCCATTTGCAAGAGTGTTTCATATGATACCATGGCCCTAATGTAATGTTCAAACACAAGCGAGAAAGCGCTTTCATGAATCAAAAGAAATGTGTGTCTCGTGTCCTGTGTGTTGTCTCGGAATGGCACCACACCAGTGACCTTGCCCCCAGGTTGCAGCGTGCGTACCACTGATGGCGTTATCAGTTCCAGCTCGATATCAAAGAGCCCTTAGGCGATTGCGCACTGTCCAAGTAGATCACCTTTGATTCCCAATGTTTACTGTTAGTGTAGGACCTTCTCCTCTGTGTAAGGCATAGCCAAATCGAAGAGACCTGGGGACATTACTTTTGCTTACTTTACTCTTAATGTATTCTTATTGCATTGACTGGAGTTTGAAGCACACCGAATTAGTATCGACACCCCTGTCCGAGACACCACCATTAATGGCAACACTCCTGCATGCGTTCCCAAACCCTTGACTACCTCTGCTCTGCTTAACAGCTCCCATGTTATCGTGAAGAAAATACGTTATATGTATTGATTAATTCATTAATGCATACTTGTTAGTGATTAACCTGAACGAGGTATGACGACATATATGTATTCTGTTAACTGTCAGGGGAACATAACTTTTGACTTTCAGTGTGAATACTTAGAATCAATAAAGCGACTTTGATTATCATTTTACATCTTGTTAGTAGTGCTGCGCAGAGTTGACATTTTCTTTTCGTTGTACTTGCATTATACAGAAATGTGCAATGATGACGGCTTGGTCAAACAATGAACCGCATGTTAAACTTCAACCAGTGGCCTGTAGCGGCTGTTGTGTTCCTCCTCTTCCCGGTAGCTAGTGTGTGCATTGTTTTTGTTACTGCCTCTATGTTCCTCGTGTTTAACTGTTATGAAATCGCCTTTTTCTGAAGGTCAAGGCGTCACCATTTCCCAAATACATACATGTGAACGCGAAGTGACGGCGTCCATCTGAGAAGGTCAAGGCGCCACCATTTCCCAAATACATGCATATGAACGCGAAGTGACGGTGTCCCTCTGAGAAGGTCAAAACGTCGCCATGGCTTATGTGGATATGGAAGTCATCCCATAGTTAGACAGTGTTATCATATTCATTTCATGTCATATTATGATCCTAATGTACAAACACACTTGGTGTGTCCCAGTCTCCTTTTATACTGATAAATTACATACTGTGGAATGATGTATTGTACAAGAAACCCACTCGGCTTGAGAATATGCTTGATATACATGTCGTCAGTTCTGCCATGTATATTACTCTCACCTGAGTGTGGATACGTTAGTTAATGAGTGAGTACATACTGAAAGTGAGTGACCTGGCACCATATCTATGCTCGTTGGTTTAAACTACAACATACGACACGCCCACTTCTCTGCACATGAATGAGTGAGTTTAAGTAATGCCGCTTTTAGCAATATTCCGGAAATATCACATTAAGGTACACCAGAAATGGACTTTACACATTTACCTATGTAGGGAATCGAACCCGGGTCTTCAGCGTGACAAGCGAACGCTTCAATCAATTGTCTACCCCACCGCCCCTGCTCGTATAATGCTGACACAGTCTAATACAACTAAAATACACTCGTCATGGGATGTGCGTATATATGTTACTCAACCAAGTGTAAGAAAAAAGATCGTTCAAGTAAGATATTTCCTTGTGTATTTTCCTGTTATTGATTCCTCGTACCCATTTCATCCCTGCCAAGCTCCAAGGGACAGTTTCATGTTATATTGTTATGGCCCGTAATCACCTGAAACTGGAGATATGCTCGTAAAGTTGCTTCTTGGTGTCACACTTCTTGCTTTCAGAGTTTGTCAATCCCAATCAGAACATATAGGATGAAGTAGATATAGTACAAAGTGACATTGCGATTCTCAATCTGATTAAGGAACCTAATTGTTGTGCGAGCCAAAAATAATGGATCGCTTGGCTCCAGTTACCACAGGTCATGTTCCCTAACGCTCAGTTTTTACAGCTAACATCCAAAAAGACTTGAAGCCAGTTCGGCGCGACATGCACTGTGCTTGTTCGACGAGAAATTGTCCAGATTTAGTGTCCTGGAACTGAAGACATACCTTCACATATTTACAACTTTATGGTGTTAGCAAGCTTCGTATTTAGGGTGACTGCTCACAGGTTGGGCGACATAATATCTCCGTCAAAACAGCTGTAACTGTAACTGTAACTAAGGCTTGGTGACTTGGTTGGATGAATGTGATTGCATCCCGACTTGGGGGTATGCTCATGATATCGACCACTGGTATGTATGGCACAGACTTGATTTTTTACACACACCCTACATATAGTCTGAGTGCAGCATTTCAACACCTATTCCTTTCACAACAAACCAATCCTATAAAATGTGTGTACTTAACGCAGATTTTATTGGAGCTTCAATCTTTACTCACATGCGTCAGGATCACGTGTCACCTTGTGTTGGATAGACAGCTTCTACATCTTGGCACTAGATGATTAGTTTGGCACTAGACGGTTAGCTTGGCCCAAATAGGTGAACATGACAATAAATGAATGTTTCCTGTTAGAGATCTCTGGGGATTGTCAATCTTTGTCAGTTTAATTCCATTTGCTGAATAAAACAAAATTATTCTCAACTGAGAACCCTCAACAGATGTAAGATTGTTTTGCTCATGTGTGAAATGTTGATGGCTTAGCTATGCTATTGCATATACTATCAGGCTGTCATACAGACACACATAGCAAGTGGATGTGTAGAATCCACTACACAGATACATACTGTGTGCACAACTTTGACGTTTATGCTTCAATCAGTAAAACAGGTCATAACCATGAAATAATTTACAGTGTTGTACACTCCCCATACTTTCAACCAAACAACTGGTCTGCTAACTCTCAAAGTTACCAGACAGGATGGAAAGTTGCCAGTCCAGAATTTTCTGGATTAGGAAAAATAATAAGAAGGTAAGTAAGTGCAGGGAAACAGCTTGAAGTTTTCAAATCTGTTTCAGTCAAGGCTTTTCTCATTAACTAACATCTCACCACAGTGTTGTCCAAACTTTGTGGAGGCAAATGTATGAAAAAGAGTTTGTTGACTTAAAAAATAGAGAACCTTTCATTAAGCACACAGCAGTAATGCAGCAATCAACTAGACAACTGCCTTCTAGAGGCCTGTAGAGTCGATGACTAAACATTCTGCTGTTGGAATAGGTTACTCAAAAAAAGTATTTGAAACATTGACAAACAAAATAGACACAATACAGAAGAACACTTCCTGGATTTTATTCCACAATTATCATGGTAATACATTCATGATGGTAACAAATGTGTACAGAAAACACATTGAGAGTCAGCTGACAGCTAATACAGTGACTGTCACATACCAGGGCGAATCTCCAGCCTGGCAGCCAGGCCAACAGTAAACACACATGGCTAGTCCAGATATGCAAAATGTAGAAGAAAACTTCTATATGTCAAACCTCACGCACATACATATCCTAACACTTCACGCTAATACTTGGATTTACTCCCAGCAAGTGGTAATCACACTGGTAGAATAATTATATGGGAGTAGGAGATATTCATTAGTCCTGGTGAAACTGTTCTACCATTTCACCATCACTGTCAGTTCCACTCAATCGCCATCTTGCCCAGCAATCCTTAGCACTCATGCTGAACAGTCACTTTATATCATCGTAAGGTAAGCCAGCAATTTACACTTACTTGTATGCTGCAAAACAAACTCTCTTAATAGCCTGTTAATTAGATATGACCTCGCCAGATGAACATTGGATGTAGTGAAGTTTCGCCGACTCATTTCAACCCTGTGTGGGACTATGACATGTAAATAGTGGTAACAAAATATCAAGACAAATAATTCCGGTTTTTTCTTGGACATAAACACCAAATAATGGAGGGATTCCTGGTACAAGTATACAAGCATGTTCATGATGTATCTTTATTTGGCCTTTTCTGTATTTACACAACCTAATGAAATCATTTCAAATTATCAGTATTAACAAAAACCAAACCTCCAACAAATCCATTCAACAATTTGCTTTAATGTTCTGACAGTAAATCAATAAAGAGATATCAAGGTTATAAGAACCAAAAGTCATCAATACTAAAGCCACAGGGTACACAAAACAGATCCAGAACTATTGTTGATTAGTCGAGAAATTATCGTTACCAAAGTCAAAGTCAAAATTCAGTCAAAGATACCTTCTCCAAAGCAAAATACCAAACAATCACTTACACGGATGATGTATCAGTACATTATCTTCTACATAGATATATACATCTTCTACGTAGATGGTAAATTTGTGTTAGACTGTGACACATACATGCCTCCATAGTATACATTTTAATAAAGTATGGAATAAATAAGGACAATCTCCAAAGCATGTTTTCTGCAACACAATAATCAACAGATGAAGAGGCTTTGGATCTAAACATATCACATACCAGTTGAAAACACCTTCATCAGCTGCATCTCCCATACAGGGGCTGTTTCATGTATCACAGAATCTTATTTCTTTGTATCATTCACAGGTATAATGAACAGTGACTGATAATCACACACTCCGAGCATGAAAACACCAGAAACTAGACTAAGTCTAAGGCACCACCAACATTAAGATCGGAGATTGTTCATGATGTGTTTAGAAGTGTCAACCACATTATCATGTATTTACTTATCTTCAGGGAATTCAACTCCTGCATCTCCTGAAAGCAACTTGTTCTGTATTTTGTGTCCCCTTAATATATTTACCCTTGGTTGCAAACCATTTTGCTCTGGGCTAATCCCCATATACCTTCCAAAGGTAACTGACTACAAACATTTTTTCTTATCACACTCAATAGACTGACAAGAATAGATGTGCTCTGTTATCTGTGAATTCACACTTGAACCATCCAGTGCTGTAGGGGTCTTTAACAGTGTGTCACATGTATCTCAGTACAGTGTACTGATACTGCACATAGGCCTTTCCATGTTTTACCCTCCTTATGAAGTACATTGCTCAAAAGAAGTTAAAGAACACCTGAATTATGTGAATAGCTTTGGTTAATCTGACTTGGCTGGTGGGTTTTGAAACACACTGTCTTTCAGTTCGAATTTCCAAGAAATCTTAATTCTGGGAACCCCTTAGGACCTTCTAAGTCATGTCATTTAAAATAATGGTTGCCTGTTTGTCTTTGAACACTACTAGGTGACATGCTCAAGAGCCCTACTTGATCCAGTACATATTCAGCATGCGAGTTGGGGTACATCTGGTTTGTTGCATCTTGTCATCAGACTGGGGAACCAGAAAATCACTGCTGTCATCAAGTCAGCTGATATCCTCAGACATACATCACACCCGAGCTTCCAAGTTCAGTATTTATCAGCTCCCTCAAACAAGGCCAAACATTTACAAGACAGTCCATAAGTCCCTCTGTATATTAAGGTATTTCATTCAATTTATTTCACATTCGTAGTCATCAATGAACTATCATGTTTTACCTGCATCTTAATGTCTTGCTAGTTTGTTATGTTTCAATAATTACCAATTTTCAAAAGTGATTTCACAAGACCATTTAGAAAATGGTCAAATGTAATAAATGACACATTTGGGATCACACTTTCTCAGTAAAGTACACATTCTAGATGGGCATTTATAAGACATTCCTAACAAATAATCCCCAAAAGACAGCCACTGACCGACCAAGGTCATTATGGATCATCCAGGCAAATAGATCTGGACTCAGGATGCAACTCAGCAAACTGCAACACTTAACACAATGTAAGAAACTGTGTCACAGATAATTTAAATAACATACAGCTAAATGTTGAGAGCAAGATATTAGGTGCTGTGACTGAATGACTTGGGCAATCCAGACCTCACTTCCTCACTATCACAGTTTAATGTATTCACCTAGATTTCCAAACTAAGTGCCTTTGTTGGGCAACTTGGGGGAAATATACTCATATTGTTAAAAACCTGCTTTGTTTTAATGTTATTATCATCGTAAATTCTGAGAAAAAGGAAATGTTTGAGAAATGTTACTGACATTTGCTGCAGACTTTGGGCTGAATGCTGGCCTCTGAGCAGGAACAGGTTATTCCTGAGCATCCACCTCATTTAGACTGATGGAGTATCACTATCAACATGGGAACAGTAACAAGCACCTGCAACACATGTCTAATGAAGTGGACAATGTATGGAAGATATTTCTTCATTAATTCTGCCATTATCAGTTGTTCCCCAACCAGTTATGTCTAACCTGTCAAACAGTTTCTCACACAATAACTAACAACCAGCTACTGAAGTCAAAGGATCTTCACTGGGACAGATTCATTGTTTGAGGCATATGGGTCTCATGGGAAGTACAGACAGACAACTGAATTAGAAAAACTAGGTTCTTCAGAGGCATTTAGAAGTCGGTATTCTAATATACGATAAAATGTTATGGATGTCAACTTCTTCTTTACTGTTTGGATGACATCCACCTGACAAAGGAGCAAGGAATAGCACAGAAACGTCGTGAAAACAATATAGAAGATGCTGACATCCATAAGATTTTTGTCGTATCTTAAAAAAACTATGAAATAATCCCCTAATGACCTATTCCACAGCTGCTGAAGTTTTCTTAGTTAATCCATAGTTAGAATACATTTTGAGGTCAGCAAAGGATGTAAATGAAGAAACCTATATTCTCCAAAATATCATGTAAATTGTGTCAATCAAGATTACCCTTTAGGAAGATGTACCCATCATGCTGAAGGAGCTGAAAACATGCACAGTGCAGTTTGGGTGGTAATGACACAATATCACACCTCATATTGACATGCTTCAAACTAACAATAATATGTGCTCTTGTGTGCTTATATTGTGCTGAACTCAAGGCAGAGTGCTTGCTCATGTCATAACGCCAACAAAATGAAGTCACTGCAAAGAGTCATAGGAGTAATTTTTCAAGAGTGCTCACAAATCATAGAAAGTCCTAAAAGAGATAGGCTTTGATGTTGTTTGTAAAGATGTCAAGGGATTCTGCCTCTTTGAGTTGAAGAGGTAAGGGGCCTATATCATCATGATCACCAATACCGTTTGACCTAAAGTGAATAATGTCCACTAACAATAGTAACATGACCACATGAAGAGTCTTCGTTGATGGGGAACTGAGACACTGAGGTGATGAAGAATGGTAATTTTTGTTATATACTATTTCTTTATTCTGTGAAAGCATACGTTTTGATGTAGATTCTAATGTTCACCTTCTTGAAGACAAGAATCTAAGTTGAAACATCGCCTTCCACAGAATAAAGCAGCAGTACATCCATGATATTATCAGCATTCTTCACATGAGGTGTGCTGTCACTTTGAACAGGATGAACATTACATCACAGCAGCCTGCTTAGAGAGGGGAAAAAGCCTGTGTCATACAGGTCTTAGATTTTTACAATTTTGGAGAACGCAGCAAGCTTGGTGTTAACAGAGTTGACACAATGCTGTGTCTCTGACAAAGTCTTCCTGTGTTCCCTATCCACAGAACAAGAGATCATACAACCTTACTCCATGGTAATGAGTTAAGATTTACATATCTAGGCCTGCTATACTAATCACTCACAACATGAGATCTTTATCAATTACTATCAATTGCTTTTTTTTGTCCTCCAAATTCGGCTTATATGCGGTAATATACGATAATGCAAATAATGCTTGGAGTCATTTTTATCACTGTCATTATGGACACAGCAGAAAAACTTAAGTGATGATTCCTGAATATCATGATAATTAAAATAACCGAAATGCATAATTGGTTGAATTTTTGTCTCAGCCCTATATCTGTTATGGAAACTATTTTCATTGTCCATAAGGGCACTTCTTATCAGTTTATCAAGCTGATTGTCTAACATCCAATTTGATAAAGCTGGGGCATTTGACACTATCACCATGTGTGTTCTCATTTCCACCAACACCATGCTCTTTCATTTAGTTACACGCTACTTAGCAGATGTAAGCCAGACACAGCCCCTAGTTTTACGTAAATATACAGATATGCTGCAGCAATGTTCTACGTAATGTTCACAATTTCAAAACAACAACAAAAAAAACCATCTCACACTAAGTGTCCTTTGTTCAAGCAATTCTTTCAATCATGAGTAGACTGTTTAAAAGTAGAAAAGTAGTGGAAGATATCTGGATGTACAGGCCATGTATGGGTGATGAAAGAGAGGTCTTACAAAGAGAAAACTGCGTCTTGTGTAACAGTTGCTCATTAACCATGTTAACATGAGGACAAAACCTCCTCTTACTTGACCATGTCATAGTAATTTCATCACTCAGATTATTAAACAATACATGCTAAGAGAAAATCAAAATATTCCTAGACACTGCCAGGTTAGCCACAGAGCTGGTGAATGACCTAGTGAGTAAGGTTTCAAACTTTTGTGACATTCTTTTATTATACATCTTTTTGCCAGTCATGGCACGGGATCATCATGCATCCCCATTTTTATTCACATTGTACCAATGACCTGTGTATAATCAAACCCACTGATTGACAAGGAGACACATAAACGACTATGTTACCTTTTTCCACTAGATGGAGAAGATACTGCACAAGTGCATGATAGCTAACTCAAAATAACTGTTAGTTTAGTAGATCAATCCCAAAAATCTGACGTAGGCACAGTACTAATGACCATTTCCATGTATGAAATAAGAAAAAAAATTGTTATAGGATTTCTCTTTGGAAAACAACTAACAAACAGGACTACTGATATATGTAACATGGAAATACACAGCTGGATATAACATGACATCACCATGATCACTCACAAACATGTTTTCAGTACGCACTAACACAGATGAACGGGTACCTCAGTGTTCACGAATAGTGTCTGACCCTCTGACAAATCCTGCAGATTTGCCAACGGTCAGACAGAAGTCCCCAACCTGCTGGCCCTAGTGTCTGACTGAATATATCACAATAACTTTGTCTGAAGTTGTTATTTGTGGCATGTGACACTTGTTCACTGTTTATAAATTTATGTTTATAATGTTTGTCATTATATAATGTTAATAATTCCAATGCCAATTATGAGAAATGTTAAATCTGAAAATGTGTGTTTAATTTTATTCTTTGGGTCCTGTGAATTTTCAGTGGGTCAGACAGACATTTGAAACTTACAGGACCAAATGTCATGTTACTTTGAAACACCATTCATGAACACTGGTACCTTACTGGACGTGGTTAGAATCATAATATTCAATGAGCATGGAAGGTTAGTCACGCTCTTGGCACAACGTAAATCAAGTCTATGGAAAAAGTAAATTACAGTCACTGTCATTCTCAATCTCATCCCATAAAAATAAATTCTCAAAACCTCTTTGCCAAAATATCTAGTATATAACAAATTAGGAGCCACTACAGCCACAAGCATAAAAATAACCACAACGCAAGCACTGCTGTTTGTTTGGTATAAAACACACACTCTGTCAGTGCATTGCTATAAAACTTTCTAACTTCTTTGGAACAATATCTTTATAGTCCAGACTGTGTTTCATGATTTTCCTTGCAGCTAGGCACTGTAAGCTTATAAAGCTTAGTGGCGACACAATATCGTTGATTGTCATTCCTCGAATCAGCTGCATCGGAGTCTTTCTATCATTGTTACAAGCGTCTAAGTGAGCCCCAGACTTGAGTAGAGTCCGAACAATTTCTACCCGACATGGGCGGTTTGATGGAGTCGTATGTACATTACTGGCAGCAGTGTGAAGCGGCGAGTTGCCGTCAACATCAACAGCATTAACATCAGATCCTACTTCTACCAGCAGTTGAACAACATCATTTGTTGGGAAGTTGCACACAGGGTAACGCCCAACATTAGTTGTTTCTTTCGCACATGCCAAATGGAGTGGTGTATAACCCTTAGACCCCCGTGGATCAAACTGCACAAAGTCATAGACAGTTTGTTTGAAGCTATGCTCCTGTTCCTCCTCAAGCTGACACTGTAAGCGACACACTAAGCACAGCAGGTGCATGATTATCACAAGTAGACGATGAAAGTGAGTAATATCTCGGTCAGCGACACTGGTCTTCATCAACACCTCTTTTCCCTTTTTCAGTTCATGAATAGCTCGAACCAGAACTTTCATGATGTCTTTGAAGTCCACAGGATGCGGAGGTCGATATCTCCACTCTGTGGTCATAAAAGAAAACAGTTCTGCGAAAGATAAGAAACTGCTTTGAGTCATTGGACTAAGGGGTTCTAGGACCTGCTGCTGCATGTCTAAGGCATACATCCATAGCATGATACAGCGGTCAAAGTTACCCATATCTGCGTACAATGCACCACGATACCGGATATAATAGGAAGTGTCTGGATGAGCTGGCCCTAAGATACGTTCACGTACTAATAATGCCTGCATTCTCATATCATCAGGATCAGCTATTAGATCATCTAGCTGATCACAGGAAGTCACTTCTACAGCATTTTCATATGCTGCTATAGGCGATGCTGTCTCTGGCTTCAAGATTGGACGATTCCTTTCCTTGTATCTCTCCTCCATTGCCTGTCGCCACATATGAATAGCACCCATCATATCCCTCTTCTTGTCTACATAGGTAGCACCAAGCAGTTCCAGGGCATCAATTTTCTGTTCCCGAGAGCACTCTCGTCTGTCTATAAGAAACTCAACAATCTTGGTAAATCCTGCAACTGCAGCAGCCAGTAGAGGTGTCATCCCATAAGCATCCTTCTCCATCCGAGCCAAATGTTTTAAAAGCAACTTCATGATTTCCAAGCTACCTGACTCTGCACAGTCATGAAGAGCAGTATTACCTGAAATACAAATAAAGATTCTGACAGTTTCTGAAATATCAAATTTAGAAATGTCATAAACATGAATTTCTTTCAACATGATTTTTCCTGAATCATTGGTATTTACAACAAAAAAATATGCCATAAGGTAAATACTAATGCACCAGTATACGTACAATGACACAACAATGCTGTCACATTATCATGATCATGATCACCTGTAGATATGCAAGTATGGATTACACAAACAAAACACTGATGACACTGTGTTGTAGACATTTTCTTATCTGGTATCTGAAGGAATTTTTCCATGTTTGTTTTCGTGAATAGCAATGCACACCCTATTACTAGATGTTCACTCATTAAGTATTTGTAAAGGCCAATGAAGTACCATAACAGTACCAGTTGGTTAGCTACACATCACGCTAATCATCCTACAGGTATCATTCGGCAGGCCCATGCTTTTATGATTGATCTTTTCCTCTTACAGAAGCATTTTTGTATTGCATTTGCAAGAAGTACAGGGATAGTTTCTGCAGATGTACACTAACAGATCACTTTAGTTTTATATGTATGGCCTAAAATACTTTTAAAAGGAATACTTAGAAACTAGGCACTTATTTAAAGATTCTAAAATATCTTTAAAGTGAAAGATAATAAGGACTTAATTAACTAACACAAGTCAGTATAAGTGTTTCTAAAATTGGATTCTGTGTACTGGATGTTTGCCTTGTTCAACCCTCTATGAATAAGAAGTTAGTTTCAGTAAACCGATTCAGACGGTCTTATTATCAACTGGCAGCATTACCTTTAACACTCTTTCTATTTACGTCTGCGTTAAGTTGCAAGAGGTATTCAGCTATTTCCTTGTGTCCCTTATAGCAGGATATCATCAAACATGTGTGGCCATGGCGATTGGCAATTTCAATGTCCGCATCATGCTTTACCAGATACTTCACAATCTCAAAATGTCCATCAAAACATGCAGCTCTGAGAGGAGTAGAGTTTGTGTATGTTGTCTTATTGACCCCCGCTCCTTTCTCAACAAGAAACATCACCACCCCCAAGTGGCCTGCTGCAGCGGCACACCAAAGGGGAGGGGCACCCTCAATCGTCTCTCCATCGAAAGTGACAGACCCAACTTGTTCTATGTCTGCGACACATGATTCAACTAGGTACTTCACAACCTCAAGATGACCATTACGGCAAGCCATTATCAGAGGAGTTGCCCCATTTGTTTTTGCATGGATTAATTTTGACACCTCGTCTTTAGTTTTTCGGTCGAGATATATCCGAAGACGGCCGAGTTTGCCGTCTCGAGCTGCGTTGTACACGACACTACGGTACTCCATCTGTACTGTTGTCCCTCCGTCCGGGTTGCCACAAACTCAGCATAGTTTCATTTGATAATTAAGGTCATCCCGGTTGATATAACGGACATCGGTTAAAGGTGTATTTGCTGACACTTGTCAGACATTTCAACATGGAGGATGTAATATTTGGCCGCTAGGTGTCGGGAGGAAACAAAGGGAGGTCACTCTAATGTTTATCCCTGACGCACAACCGCTAGAAACGTTTTTGATCGGTTATTATTTAAACAAACAAATAATTAAGAAAACAAAGAAATGATACTGTGAATATTGTTTCTCCGATAGCAGGCACATACATGTTGGTGATAGTATCACTAAAAGAACCGAAAGAGTAAAGAAATCAAGAATCTGAAATAACGCACATACATCAACTATTCAATCAATAGAAAGTACAACAGACAGTCAGAAACATTTGCTGCGTTACACTTTGGACTGATCTTTGCAGTGGAATACTTTTGGAAATACAATCAAGCATCTGTTTTTAGAAATTTAGTCTGCTTTATTTACCATGCCTTGCAACTCAGATATGCCATGGCAGAGTGAGCTAACCATTTCATACCTCATTTACACCCCTGTGGTACACATATATGAATTAACCGAAGAAGACAGATATATCAATGTACAGAGGAAAGAAAGATTTTGTAAAGTTTCTGCAACTGTGGTTTTATTGACAGAGAGTATCATTTATATTGATCTGTACGGTTTTGATAATCTACGGCAATCATACTCTGTAAAGAAATATTACAAATATCCTACAGTGACAAAATTTGATAAACTTATGTCTTCTAACCAAACACTTGTTAGAAACTTAGCCTACCCTATTTATTATGCCTTGCTGTCTAGATATGTTATTGCACAGTGAACTACCTCATACCTCTTGTACATCTCTGTTACAAATATGCATGTATTTAGCCATTGACGAAAGCAGTTATCTTAGTGTACAAAGGAATGAAAGAATTTGTAAAGTCTTTAGCTATGGTCATATTGAGGCAGAATATCACACTTTACTGATCTGTACAATTGTTGATAATCTATGTCAATGATATATGGCCAAGGAACACCACGACTATACGTACGTGAATTTAATATGCTCATGCCACTTAACCAAACATTTGTTGATAAAAAACATGACCTGTTATATTTACCACCGACATCTGTACTGAAATAAAAACAAATTAACCGACATAGGTTAACTAAAGGTATCACTTCTGCCAGGGATAATCTACATCGTCTAACAATCTCTCTGATGTAACGTATTACTTCAAACCAAGGCCAGTTACCTATGAGCAATCGTCATGGATCGTCTATAATAAATTTAATTAATTTTATAAATAATAATTTGGAACTGATATGAACTTGGTTAGAGTAAGCCTGTTCCTATTTTGAGGTTAGAAGTAGGAAAGGGGGCGGGGTTTCTATTATTTAGAGTTTCAGTCACACCACAGCCTGTGTAGCCGTTCTGGTCGTATTCCAATTCTGGTCAGCACAATCGTGTACTATTCTGATGAAACCCAGGAGCACGGGCAGGGCCGAGGAGGATGATATTAAGGGGGCAGAGGTGGGCACCCATTTTATTCTGGGCAGGTAGGGAGGGACATCAATTATGTACACATGCACTGATGGGTGGGGTGAGGGGGGTGGGTGTGGCATGGATGGGGGTGAGTTTGCAATTTTGCAATTTTGTACACATTATAATATTGTAAATTCATCCCTCCTCCTCCTTCCCAGCCATTAGTTAAGAACGGTGTTTATGTGAATATGAAACAACGAGAGGAAAAGTCTTAACCACAGGTGGTATATGTGATAACTCTGACAGCAGAGGATGGGGTAAGGATAATGACTGCTGGGGTCTTCTCGTGACCTAGAACAGCCAAGTGTAGGTCACTAAAAGTAGTGAGTCAGCAGGTGTTATGGACATTTTCAACAGTGTTTATAGATTACAGCGTTTAAGCTGAAAATGGAAGTGTTTAACAATGTTGGCTTGTTTTTGTACATTTTCGTGGTAGAAAAGTGTGCAGTTTTGGGGGTTATGTAGCTCCTGTGATGACTGAGTGTGTTTTGTGTTATGCATAAAACTGATTTAAAAAACCCGTTTACATAGATTAAAAAATATTTTTTTAACGTGATCAGATGTTGTCGATGGGGTTGAAAATTTTTAATGTGAAAAAAATCTGTGATGTCACGTTCAGTGGCAAGAGTTTCCTCCCCTTGAATATGTGTCAGCGCCGCATTGATATGTCACGAGGTCATCACGAATGTTGGGTCGGTCGGTTAAAAATAGAATGAAAATATCTTGATTTAATCATATCAACTATAGAAAAAGAAGACAAAACATCTTTAACTTGGATTCTGCTTTACTTTGGGGGTTTATCATCATCTTGTGTAACATTTGTTGATTCTGTACAACATAGATGGCGCCGCAAGCAAATGAATGGGAGAAGGAAAGAATATCAACATAGATAACTGAATCAGATATTATTGTCACGAAGTTAGACACATTTAGTATGATAGTGGGTTAATAAATAAACTGTGCAAAAGAAGAATATAAATGCCAAGTGCTTGGGCTGCTTTTGGGTTTTCACTTGCCAGCTACCAGCAGCCTCCATCCCAGCATTAACACAGGAAGGAAACAACTGAATGAGCACCCGGTAGTCTGTACAGGTTAAACAAAAATAACTGTTTTTACTTGTGAGCGATGAGAAACACAGAAAAAATGTTGCACTTAGCATATCCGGTGGGAGGATAAAAAAGAATGTTCTCAACAGTTAAATACACTCCACTCTACCAGAATGTTTACTCGGCAGATCCGAAAACATTCATACAGTAAGAACACCTAAATGGCAGGTTTGTAATCTCGAACTTGGTGACGATAATTAAGTGGATTATATTTTGTCTTTGCTCATCACTTAATTCCTTATTTTGGAAATGTTATTGGCAATGAAACAAAACTTTAATTGTATAACCGGTAAGGAAGATACCTCCGGTTATAAAATACAACCAAGCAATCTGGATCACATGACTCGTTCATTTGTGAAATGTCAAACCAGCGAGCCTATATAGATGGGGAGAAGAAACGCTTTTTCAAAGCCGCTGAACTTATGTCTTGGGTCGTTATGTAACCAGTGTAGCATATGGTGACAGCGTAGTATTTAAGATTGAGCCCGGTTTATTTTCAACAGCTGATTAAGTTCGCTGAGTGTTGTAACAACTGAAGTCCTACATGCAGAAGATAGCTTAACTATTTTGTCACTTCAGTTTAAGTCAAATAATTGGTATTAGTGTCCGTATTTGGACAATAGATTTGTAGTAAAGTTTCAAGTCGGTATGTTATAGCTCACTGGCTTCTATTCTCGATTCACCGCGAAGATAAACTAAATTGTGCCGATAAAAACGTCTTTCACACATTCGTTTAATGTTTAGAAGGAAAACATTCCATTAGTTGAAAGGTATTTGCAAGTTATAGTGACAGTTTTATGACTTAAAAAATTGATAGGGTGTAACTGAGGTGTGTGAACAAATATGACATTTCGCCGATCTGCTCTGATGCGTCATTGAAATGCTTCAAGCCATTGTTTGAGAGTTTCTAGTTATTTCTTCAAAAACATCTTTCACATACACCTGTAATTCATATGAGAGGAATATACTATCAGGTGAAATGTGTTTGCAAGTAATAGTGATAGTTTCATAGTCTAAAAAAGAATGTTAGGGTGTATTTGACGTGTGTGAAAAATGTGACATATTGCCGATCTGCTCTGATCCGCCATAAAATACTACACACCGTTGTTTGAGTGTTTCTAGTTATTACTTCAGAAACATTTTTCACATACACCTTTAATTCTTATGAGAGGAATATACTATCAGGTGAAATGTGTTTGCAAGTAATTGGGATAGTTCCATAATCTAAAACAAAATGTTAGGGTGTATTTGAGGTGTGTGAAAAATATGACATATTGCCGATCTGATCAGATCCGCCATTGATGCTTGAGGGTTACAGTTCCATAACTTCTTTCTTTCTTGTTGATCTTATTATTTGACAAAACTGGAAAGGTGTTTTCGAACGCTTTGTGACACTTTAACACTTTATTTTTGAGGGCAGTGTGACAATGTCAGTTAACTTTGTGTTAATGTCCATTCCATTCCCCACATGCAATAAGATATCTGAATATCTGAATTAATTATTAATGTAAACAAAAAATGTCTCAAAGTAGATTTTTTAAAAGGACAGATGATGTTAACATGTGTAACACACGTGTTCTCGCAATACTTGTGTTCTTTAAGATATTTTGGGAGGGAAGGTCGCGGTGTATCATTTATTTATCAAATTCATTCGCTTATGTACTTCTTTCCTTTATTCCTTTCTTTCATTCTTAATTCTTAATATAATTCATTCATTCATTCATTGTAAAATTCCGACTGGTACAATAAACTGACTGAAGTTCTGTTACACACAACTGAAGTTGCGCTGGGAACGAACCATGCGCTGGGGCATGACGAGGCACACGTTAATTAGTACAAATGGAAAAGAAAGCAAGCGAGTGACCTATACCTGTTGTAGAGTATCCTTGATCAAACCAGATCTGCCACCTAAGTACCAACGTATAGGGTGCGCTTGCATTCAGCTTCACATTAGGTGCAACTGGTCGATTTACCAGCTCCTATCTCGTTACAATCGATTGCGATATCGCATCTTTACTTCTAAACGAGGCCCGTGAAGGTCCCGGGGTAGAACAGGCCTTCAGCAACCCATGCTTGCCATAAATGGCGATCATGCTTGTCGTAAGAGGCGGCTAACGGGATCGGGTGGTCAGGCTCGCTGGCTTGGTTGACACATGTCATCGGTTCCCAATTGGGCAGATCGATGCTCATGTTGTTGATCCCGGGATTGTCTGGTCCAGACTCGATTATTTACAGACCACCGCCATATAGCTGGAATATTGCCAAGTGCGGCGTAAAACTAAACTAAACTCACTCACTTCTAAACGATTATAACGCACGCTTCGATGACGGCTCGCGTAACAGATGGGAGGTAACTCTGCAACAGACAGCGATGTCTTCAAATGCATTATCACATTACCACGCTACACTCACGCTTCCTTCCCTGTTGCTTATCGACCTTCATGAATGATGGTAAAAATATTTTACGAAAGTCATGTTTGTCACATATCAAATATTGATTTGCTGCATGCTTAGATATGCTGAGCAGCTAAATGAATTCGAACCTGCAGAAAAAAAGCATGGCATATTGATTTGTTGGGATTAATTATGACTTATGACGTTTAGTCAATATTGCAAACAAAACATTGGCCAGATATAAATTATCAAATTTCTGAGTTTACTCTTCTTAAAAACGTGTCAAGTAAGCGAGCACCATGGCAATAAATACAGGGTGCGTCCCGACATCATCATGAGAATGTAACTCACTCATCAGCACTCACTTGGGCGTGGTCTTTCAATATTCAAGCTATATAGCGCCTTTATTTACTGAACCCACGACTGATGTCCACCCAGACCTTCTTGGAGTCAGAAGCAAACGATACAACCATTATACTACCCCATCAAATCTGTTTTGTTATAAAATAGTATGTCATGAGATGAACCAATACATGTATCTACACAACAAAAATAAACACATCCTACGGTATCAGTAATGATCTTCAATACCGGACTACCGAACAGCTCATGACAAGATAACACAAGTCCCAAACGATGAATAAGAAATAAGAAAAATGACGAACCTAAAATGATAACGTAAGTACGTAG
Organism: Haliotis asinina; assembly: GCF_037392515.1. Lineage (NCBI taxonomy): Eukaryota > Metazoa > Mollusca > Gastropoda > Lepetellida > Haliotidae > Haliotis > Haliotis asinina. The sequence goes on from NC_090282.1 coordinate 5,309,103, forward strand.
TTATCGAGTAAATGCAAGCCCGTCAGTACAGTGTAATAAAACGTCATCTTTATTAACGTTTAAGTGTTATTATCTCGCCCACCCCCAACCCCCCCACCCCACCCCATCCTGGTCGCCATTCAGCAGTTCAAGATTATCGATCGTCTATATACAGGCTCAAAGAGAATTAAGATAACACACCACCTTTCACAGGCTGTTGAATACCCACATACAGCATCTCGGTCCGTCAAGTAGCGGGGTCGCCGTGGGAGCTCTATCGCCGGAGACAGCTGCCAAGTTGTTTCAAGTTGTTTCAAGTCGAAATGTGATCATGGAGACATTGTGGCCCTTTTGAAAATGGGAATATCTCTTCAAATATTTCAGGTAATTGTATATTTTGCATCTATTTTCAGCTGTTGTCAGCACCAAATTAAGTCATTAATTTATACGTAGGGCGTTGTCTGTGTGTATCGTTATGGTGGCTCCAGTTGTTAGCATGTAACGATAACCATTCATTCTGTCAACACACGTGATAAAAACCGTTTTAAAAGACTGAAGTATTGAATGATAAGATGGGTATAGGATGACATTGATATACATTATTTCAACATTTTAATGAAAAATAAATTTCTCCTTCTACAACTCCCAAGCACATGGCTATTTAAAGTTTTGCTATCGCGCTATTTGAAGAAATGCATATTAAGTATCAGGATATGTTGACAAACCTCTTCCATCTGCCCACTGCCCGACTCCCACGGGAAGATCATGACCAGGCACGGGAAGATCATGACCAGGCACGGGAAGATCATGACCAGGTCATTCGTTATGTACATCGATCAGTTGGTCCGTCCGCGCACATCACTGAACGCATGTGCGATTGCCTCACTTGGCCACGTCACAGCAGCTGAGGGGGACTGGAGACAGCAAGAGGGCACGTCTCCGTTATCGACAGTAGAGGGTTCAACTTCATCAGCGGCACTCGGGCATCTCTAGATCAGATTGGGTGCACGACGGCACTGATCAACATAGAGACTATCGTGAACAGCACATGCCCGAACGCAAGCTTCGCGAGGATCGCAAACATAAGCCTTGCCTAAGTGGCCGTGGTCTATCGCCGATCGCAGTGTGTTCGATTCGTGGTATTGCGAGTAGGCTTCGTTGATTTGTCCCACGCCGATAAGTTATACTACGCAAAAGAAGTTTCAAAACAGTCGGTTTGTTTAAACTTGACTAATTAATATGTCACGGGCTTTCTTTACCTATCTGTGTAGTGAGTGAGTGAGTGAGTTTGGTTTTACACCGCTTTTAGCAATATTCCAGCGATATCACGGCGGGGGACACCAGAAAATGGGCCTCACACATACCTATCTGTGTAGTATGTAAATGTTGTATCATATAGTACTGATGCGTTCTTGTTACTCCTGTTGTGTACAGGTACCCATTTCAACGATTCACTACAACTCACCTGCTCATTTATCAATAGGGTTTGCACCAGTCGTTTCCGTTCTTTGAAAGTGGCGTTTACCCCTCTAACTGCTTGGGTTCTAATAACATGTACTTTTTCAGGGAGAGACATTTGACGAGAATGTAGACATTCCATTAGAAAGCCAAACGGTGTTTGAGAATCACATAATGTCAAGTAAGTTTCCCTTACACATATGATCAAACTGATCAAACTGCAGTAGTCTTCAGTTCCAGTATTGGTTTTACAACGGTTTCAGCAGCAACGTAGCTTTTCGACGTGATGTACTGACCGAGCAGACTTCTTAATCCATTAATCCATTTGGAGAATCGAATTTGAATTTAGGGTTCCGTCATTCTCTTCCCACAGAGGTTACTTGTCATATCTTCCTACGAACCTCCCTTCTAATACGGCAATAATTCGCGGTTCTCATAAAATCCCCTAGCGGCAAAAATGGCAGCAGATTTGTTTCCCTTTTTTCTGTCCAATCAGAACACGTGTTACATCGACCTAGATTCAACTTGACAAATGCAAGCAATGTGGAGAAACAAATATGACATGACTGAGTTCTGTCTAGAAGAAACATTTGACTATCGCGCTCGGGAAGAGGTTCTAGTTTTCACGATGCATCCGGAAATTATCGAGATCTTGCGAAGATCACTTTTGAAACAAGGTCGCTGATTGCACTGCTAAATCTGATTGCCTCCAATCACGAGTCTTGAACACTCGCACCATGAGAGGGTCGTATTAGAACAGAGGTTAGGTAGGAAGATATGACAAGTAACCACTGTGGGAAGAGAATGGGGTTCCGTATGACGAGCAAACAAACACCTTTTCAACAAGTCCTTCACTTTCCCCGAGGGTGCTCTCAAATTAACTACTCTTGAACATAAACTAGTTTTCAAGAAGCACTTTGGTAACTCCTACATCTATGAACACTTTCGACGGTTCGAGCTGAACTTTACTCTTTGCAAATGCGCCTGGTCGCTTGTTGTTTTACGCCGCGCACTATTCCAACTATGATCGAGTAATGTTAATCGACTGACCCAAATATCGAGTGATCTCCACCATGAGAGTCATTCTATGAAGTTGGCATACGGTGACAAACATCAACCAAATATTTACATGGGCTTGGTGAAGATAATTTCTAATCCGACCTCGAGTCGTATGTTCGTTACATAACTTACATGTTCATAGATGATTAGGTAAATTGATGGCATATTTGTTTCTGTATTTTCAGAAATAGTGCAAGCTGTTCTAGGAGTGTCGTCTGCTCTCGGCCTAGCCTTCCTCATCATGACGTGTTTGTTTTGTATCTGCGTCATACGAAGATACTTAAACAATAAGCAAAAGATGCATGACGTACCGGAAATTATTGAAATTCCTGACCCTTTCATTGTAAGTACAGTGAAAGAACAGATGTTAGGGTCGGATGAACCGGAAGTGAACACGTACAACTGCCTTGACCTTGTACGTCAGAAGCCCCAAGTTGACCACTGGTCAGTGCCAGCTGACTCCAGTCATGAACTGATACACGTAAGAAGTTGGGATGATATTCCCAGTTGCTCAGATGACGCCAGTATTGGGGCGTCGAGATGGCAATGTCGGTCCCAATCTCTAGCAAGCCTCAACCTTGGTTTGGAGATATTCAATACAACGTTACATTTCAGTGCTGAATATGTCAAGGAAAGGTTAACGTTGACGGTTGTCCTTCAACTCGTGTCGTCCTTGCCCTTCAAGTACAGAGGTAGGGCAGTGTACGCTGTAGCTCATCTTTACCCATATCGCACAGAGGGCATGGAGAGTAAACTCATTGTTTCAACGGAGGAGAGTGCGGTGTTTCAAGAAACATTCAAGTTTACGGACGTTTCCATCGAAGACCTTGAAAAATCAACTCTCAAAATCACTTTGTACTCGAAGAAACTGAAGAAGTCTAGCAAAGACGCCTTTGTAGGGCAGGTGTATTTGAAAGGAAGTGACGTGACCTGGACCCCGCAGCGGTTGTTGCAGTTCGACATGAAGGTAGAGCGGAAACAGCTTAAAAGGGTAAGTAGGACAACTACTAGCAATTAATCCACGCAAGAGGCTTCGGTGGGCTAGTGGTTCATGCGGTCGCTGGACACACCAAATCCGAGATTCGACCCCCTCCCGCACTTGACCCCTCGATCTCAACCACGGTGAAGGCACATTTTGTGCATCCCATCTGTTTCGTCCCCAATCGTCATATTGCTGGATTAGTGGAGATGTGGCGTTAATCCAAGGCAGTGTAGGACCAACTTGATACTCGATACTGAATTACATCAACCATTCTGTGGCTACAATTATTGCTCATGGTACTAACCAAGTATTTCTGATGGTCCTGATGTGACAACCATTTATTTCTTTTTAGGTGACCTTAGAATAGCTGAACTGCAGAGTACGGCGCAGTCTATCGCGCAATCAGTCTCATGCCTTTCGAAGTGACAAGCTTAACAATTAAACTAAAGTCATATTAAAGGTCTGTCCAATGTATAGATTTACCAATGTATTATATAATTACAAATCGTTATTACATAAGAAAGGTACAACCGTTAGTCACATAGCGCAAGGGCCTAGAAAATATATCTTACTTATGAACATTCAACAAACCCCGATGTTTCGCCTTATCGGGGACACTGAGACCTGAGCGACTACGTACAAAGGAGTCTCAATAGAGTCTATCTCGACGTTTTAGTTAGCATTCCAGCCGTTACAGTGTTGTCTCGCCTGGCGACACAGCTATTTAATTAAACAGGTTGAACTGAGGGTAAGTTAATGAATAGGTACACTAGCAAACGTACACATGGAATTATTTCGGGACCTTTTTCGCTCAGTCAGGCCAAAGGTTGAAGACGGTTGTACTGCTTAGTCTGGGCTCTGTAAAAAAGAAAATGTAGACAACCAAAACAAAGCCAAACAAAACGCGGCGTTGAGATGTGTTTCCCAGGCAACAAGTAAGTAGGATAGGGCGCCCCACAAAGGTAGTATTTATAGCATGTATATGCAGTCATTAGGCAAACATTTTATTTCCAATGAACAATCTAAACTTATCCAGTCAGCTGCGTGGATTAACAGTTCTGCCGAGATAATCTGACACATGTCACTCCCTGGAAAGGAGTGACATTTATTGCTACTTTCGAAGGTCAACAATCTGACAACACGTGCCTTCATGAATCACAATGAAATGATATCAGGTTGCTCCCTTCATTTACATATTTCGGGCAGGTCAATGGTTCACCTACCGTACACATGCAGTGGTTCACACACCATACACATACAGTGCTACACCTACCCTACACACGCAGTGGTTCACCCAGCATACACATGCAGAGGTTCACTCAACCTACACAAGCAGTGGTTCATCTACCTTACAGATGCAGTGGTTCACCTATCGTAGTCCTACACATACCGTGGTAAATACACCGAACACACATACACATGCATACCCTATACAAGCACCGGTCGTTCTCAGTCAGGATGGGTCAGGGTAGCATGTTTACAGGTACCCTTTGCCAACAAATGGATTTGTGTCTTGAACGTCTTTTTATGATGACAGTCTGTCCTTCACTTGTTTGTGACCATGTTCAGTTCGTTGCAGCAATCCACGTCGGAGAAGTATTTGTTCGAGAATATGGGGGAGTTGTTTGTGCTGCTGCAGTATCAGCAGCTGGCCAACCGCATCAAGGTCCTTGTCCGTAAAGCCAGCAACCTACCTCGGTCTGACAAACTTCTGGGGCACCCAGGTGAGAAGCCATACTCTCGGTCGGTGCTCGGTGTACCTGGTCATACTGCCACAGTGATGTTACAATATTGCACATGCAGTATATTGTCTAGTGAAAGATTGAAATGTTTCCAATCAAAGCACCGAACAAATTGCTTTCCACCAGTTTCACGGACGGAAGGATTCCCGTTGAAAGGAATTCTGGATCTCCTTGTGAATTTAGACGCCATAGCTAGTGCCATGTCCGTTATTTGGTCTATTCAATTGATCTACAACAGGTGAGTTTAGCACTATTTGAATAACACGCATTTGGTGCAGTCGATGAGTGAGTTAAATACTGGTTGATGGAGATGGAATTGTAAGGTTTCCCCGGACACTAAAGTGACATTTACTATTCTTGGATTCAAACCCATGACTAGTGAATTAATGCGCTGTGTGTGTTTCAGCACATTACGTCATAGTCAACCTGCGGAAGGACGACACTGTCATCGACCACAGAGAGACATCGACACAGACCGGGTACTCGCCAGTGTGGAACCAGCCCTTCCTGTTTGATACGCCCAGGAGTGAAATTACCGATCTTTCCATCGAGTTCGTCATTATGAGGGGTAGACGTTACAAAGATGGCGTAGTTGGTCACGTGACAATAGGCCCTGAAATGTCGGGCACTGGGCACAGTCATTGGGAAGAAATCATGAAACCTCATGGGAATGATATCGCCAGGTGGCATAACTTGATGCCTGTTTTCAAATTTCAGTAGTTGAAAAAGTCGAGGGTTGCAGTATGGCGACATTGTTTACATTGAATTACAAGAATTAGTTCATTTCTAATGCAATACAGTACAGAAATTAGGACCACGGTTGATAAGATAAACAGAGATGTAATTGTGGCCACTGCTGATGTATATCATAAGCTATTTATTACATACATGTGGTTTGAAATAAGTACACCTTTTCGCAAATTACCTTATCTTTTTTATTCAAGTCTTCGATATGACCACGTCATGTATTTCAAGCTCCCTGGCCACACCGTCATCTTTCAAGTCGTCTCATGCCCTACAGACCGTTGGGTGGAAATATGCATCATGCACCAGGCTGTAACATGATCCTTACTGTGGGTTCGAATCCCAGAGTCACAACGATTTTGTTCTTGGGATATATGTCGACAACACATCCGTCGTCGTGGCTTCCAGCGGCGTTGTAAAAGTCTTAATCATGACTGCTCTCACAAATAGCTGAGTTAAACAAACTCAATAAAAGTGAAAGAAAATGAGATTATAACTAGGTAGATTAATTTACCACTTATTTACCATTTAACAGTACGAGATGTTTGGTCCAATGGCCCCTCCTCCCAAAATAATGTGCACAGAAATAATTAGACCTACAATGTTTTCACAGTGTTATTTGTTCATTCTCTTTCCCCAGTCATACACATCCGCCAGTTCCCATACTAAACGACCTATGCCACAAAATCAATCTTCATTCATTAAAGATCAATGATCCGACACCATTAATGTGATCCTCTAGGCTAAAGGAGAAGATTTTATGTGCGAACACTTTAGTTTCCTCTCGCTCCGTGTCTACTCTTTATTGAGGGTTAGTCTTCTCTTGAATGTAAAGATAGTTTTTTGATATTTGTTCCGTTCTATATAGTAACAAGAGCATGTACGTAAGTCCTTTCTCAGTTTGTTATTTCTTGAAGGAAATATATCGTTTTGAAATTTAGAACGAAGTATGAATAACACCTTTAAACTGACACATGTGCATATGTGAGGTTCGTATTGTCAAAGAAAGTATCTCAAGTCATCGATGTTATAGACACGTGGATATTAGTTTCGTATATACCCCGTATATACATATTTGTTCATGAGATATTGTCTTTCTTTTTGTGACACTGAGTTTAGATGTGCACGTGTCATACGAGTATCCGTCATTAGGTAAATGTGTAACATGAGAAACATAATGACATTCGGGATCGTGAGCGTGCATGTCGACCATATGATGCAATGATACAGCTGTTCAGATTCACAAGACTTTATCCGTTCATGTCACCAGGGGTGTTACAATCAGAGTGGCTTCAAAAGAATGATTCGAAATCGCTTAGACAGACAGATGGGCAGACTCATGCGTAAATGAATAAATGTGAATAAATTTCCGATAGAGTTGCATGCAAAGATCATACTAAGGCAGATGAATTACTTACGGTACAATATTTGCATAACGTTAGTCCATGTAATGAAAGCATGTAATGCGGTATATCGCTCTCTAAGGCATATTTTCCAATGTACAGTTTGTGAGCAGTAATGAGTATGAATCTTGTAGATATACTTCATATGTTACTTCACATAACAAAGTGACAGTATGATGTATTCGCAAGTATCATCATCACCCTTGCCAGTTTAGTCTTGAATGTCTATCTGTGTGGAGAAACAATGACAAGATATCGTCGTCAAACATGAAGTAGGAGTAGGGAGGAAGAAGCTGCTACAGTCCATGCTGTCCTGGCGTTTCATCAGCATCCCCGTCCTTAGCTATAGAGTCCATTCTTCGCTTGTCGTCGGTCGTCACGTACCAGCCCTTCACGTCACTTAGCGTCTGAGGGAGCTCTTTTCCTTTGGTCTCCGGGAGCACAATGACCATTGCGGTGGCCGCCAGACAGCAACACGTGAACACGGCCCCCGGTGCCCAGGTCACATACTCGCTCTACAATACAAACCGGCAGCTGGTGAATAATGTTGTTAAATCAGGTTCATTAGTATAGCAGACCCATGTCACTTCGTTGTCACTAAGAGAGAGTGGCTGACCTATTGGTGTTATGTGAAGCCTGTGATCGAATCTAGATGCTGTTTTTGGCACCGATCCAGTGCTCTTGGTAACGTGTAAGATCTGCATCATTCTCTTCCCTTGTCAAGGTGTCAAACTGTGCTATCAATGAAATACTGTCACGTCAACCTCTGACACACATAATTGATTGCAACGTTTCATCAACATCACATTGAACATGCTGGTTAAGCTATCATGAAACAGGGAAGGCTGTACCTACCAGTAGTCCTGCAAATGGTCCTAACATCCCTCCAAATCTTGAAAAGGCAGATGACGTTCCTAAACCAACGTTCCTGATAAACATAATGCAAAGACATTAAGTCACACGGTTACCGTATACCCCCAACACGCTATACATAGTGGAAAGATCTACACCCTAACGAGTGGCATAGAGAACATCTTATATCAGTTCAAGATCTAAAGCAAAAAAAATAAAATAATAATAATAAAAAATACGGTTGTGGTTTCGACTTCTTTCAAACCCTTAAAACTGTTTCCGATCTGGAGTCCGTATTTAATGGATATTTCGATAGATTAAACATATACTTATTTGGAGACAAGTGTCGATGGAAAGCGCAAGCGCATGCTGTTTTATGTGAAGGAACAAAGTCTGTAGGAGGGACAGTACCTGATGTTGGTTGGAAATATTTCTGGTGTGTAGAAGAACAGTGCACCAAACGCTCCAAATATTCCAAAGAAGCCAAAACAGGAAAATGCAGTTGATATGATGGCCCCTGTTCCGGTGTTTCCTAATAAGACATTATATTGGTAATATTCCTTCTATCTGAACAGAAAACGTGAACAGATGGGCAGAGTGAAGTATGACCACGCCATGACTTCATGTGTATTGAAACACTTGGAGTGAGTTGGCTCTGCCGGAGAACAAGTGACTAGAACCTTTTGTCCAGGTATGTCAACGTGAGGAAGGATTCAAACTCTGAGAACAGGTTTCAGTATCACAGTCTTTTCGTCTGGTCTCTCAACGTAATTCCATTCATATTCTAATTCTTCAGTGCGTGCGAATGTACATGAATATGAATGAGGAATGTTGTTCGATCGAGCACGTGTTCGAATCGTCATATGCGGGTCGACTGGAAGTCGTAGAGGCAGGGGTTGAACTTACCCATGAGTTCCCTGACAACTGTAGCCCCGACCAATCCAAACCCGGTTATAAGGTGTAGAAAGATGCAGGTCTTCTTTCGACCGATACTGAAAACCAGAGGCATTAAAGTCAAAACAGAAATAGATGCAGTTCATGACGACTCTTCATCAGCTTTACACATGTCAAATTGAGATACTTTCTTCAGGAGAATGTTTACGCACATTCGCTAACATCTTGTAGAATTCAGTGACCAATGTAAATATGTCTATTTCTTTCACTGGTTTGCCCTGCGTGCATCGTTGAATCTGTCTTCGTAGGTAGCCGAGATTGCGTATTGTGTGGCATTGATATCTTATATTTAAGGTGCGTTGCAAGGCGATCGCTTATATTAAGCAAATTATTCGCCTATCCTAGGCTTGTAAGGGTTGGAAACCCTTGTCCACTATTTCAAAATGACGTTTACCCGGTCCTAATGAAGAACAGTCTCGAAGACGATCTGATGAATTTACGACTTTTGATGACTACACTGAAGATGTGGAGCAAACTGATGCTGGGCTGTAGCTGTCATTCCTCATTTCCCAGTTAACCCACTACACATTTTCACCTGTCGATTTTCATATTTCCTCCAACCGCCATTTTAGTTTGAGAGCGATGCAGCCTCAGAGAGCAATTGGTGCAATTGTTGTAAGCAATCTGGTGTAGGGTGAATGACTGTAAATCGCTTGTTATAAGAGCAAACCAAGTCATTACCTGTCGACAAGATAGTAGATGGCGACACTGGATGGCATCTGCACCACTATCAGTAGGACTACATTGACAAACCTGTCTCCAGCCAAGGCATCTGATGTGAAGTACAGTCCAAAATACGTCATACTGTCTGTGAACCTGAAAACGTAGCACAATAAATAACTAGATGGAGGTGCGGTGTCGTAGGCGAATGTTAAGAGTGTTTATTTGTAAACCTGAAGGTCCAGGTTCGATACTGAACATGGGTCAGTGGATGACACACATTCACGACATTGCTGGTAAAATCTCACTATTTTTTCAACTTCAGAAATTCAACTTGTTTGTTACTTCGTTCCCACCAGACAACTGATTTCATTTGTTATGTGCGCTTTATCATTAAACTATACTACCATATAAACCAGAGGACAGCCACATTCAAACCCAGCCGTTTGTCTTTGATGAAGTCAAGTAGGGAATGTGTTTCATCGTCGACAGTGTGCACCACAGGCTCAGTAAGCAGAGCGTCAGCTTGTTCCTTTGACAAAGTCCCTTCTTGTTCTTTCTTAGTGTCGAGCTGTTCATGACCTGAGTGCAGACTGTCGTACACATCCAAGACATGCTGGTAGTCTACGCGGCTGATCCTCGCTGCTTTCTTCAAGAGTCGTTTGATCTGCTTAGGATTGCCGTTCGCCACCAACCATCGGAGAGATTCCTCCAGGAAACTTTTTGAACGTAATATATAACAACGACATCATACCCAGCCAACAAAGTGCAATTCTACGTTTAAACCACTTGAAATGTAAAATGCCACAATAACTCCTTTCCATTGGTCTTCCATACAAACAAGATCAAATACTTCTATAAGGAGTAAACTCAAATGGTCGGGATACTACCCACGAACCATTATCATATAGACACACTTAGGCAGTAAATATAAACCTATGTTATCGTAAGTAATGAATGCTTATAAGGTACACGTTAAAACTTTACTCTGTGGGGGTTTCCTTTCACTGATATTCAGAGATCCATTATGGCCAACACTATGTAGCCCGTTAGATCCAGTGGAATTAATTTCTGAGGATATTCGAGACTGAGTATTCTCACACGTTGACGATTTGTATTTACAAGAACTGTAGAATGATGACTGCGGACACGGAACAGCATCCAAGCTGGAGGATCCTCCAGGAGTAGTCCCTGAGGAGGTAGGCCACCAGGGGCAGGAACAGGTGACATGTGCACCAGCCGATGTTGGACAGGAAGGCCACAAGCTTCCGGTATCTTGTTGGGAATACCTCGATTCCAATGGTAGCATCTGTCAGAACTATTCCCTAAAATGCACATATTAGCACTCAGTACGTGGATGATGATTGGGAGATTTGCTCTGTATTGTGTACAGTTACTTGGCTATGTCTGGAAATGTATCTTTGAAAGATTCATATGCAACAATGTTTTTATCGAACATTGTTAAAACAGATTATATTTTACACATATTTAAATAGATATAACAAAATGGCACAATATGACCATGCAGTCTCCCCTGGTGTGCTGGTATATTAATATTGTACCTGTTGGAACAGCCCTAGAATCAGCCTGAGAACGAGGAAAACTGTGAAGGTGGGGGAGAACGCTACCCCGACCCCCAAGGCCAGGACAATCATGTGAGAAATAAGATGGACAGGGCGACGACCAAAACGGTCAGAGAATATTGGGAGGACGGCTGCACCGACTCCTTGACCGACAATCAGCAAGGTTTGCCCAAGGCCTTTGAGAGGAGCTCGGTCACACACTATCCCCATCTGTAAACAGAGCGTAACATGCGCCGTTACGTGTCTCTCAGTTACACGGGCTCTACAGGTAGAGTGAGTGAGGGAGTTAGGGAGTGAGGGAGGGAAGGATAAGGGTATACTGACGCCAAATTCCATATATGCCTCAGTTGATTGTTACGTGTTCGGTACAGACGCAGTGCAAAGGAAACGCAAACACGACCCGTAACGATACGTACAAAAAGGCAAATGATGAAAAAAACATTCGATAACAAATGCACACATTTTGACTGATGTCAACAGCAAAAAGTGTTTTCCAGTGATACGCCAGTACATATTTAACACAATTAAATATTTTTTGCACATTCCCCCCAAAAATGTGGTCGTGCGTTTCTTTCGCAATTAAATCAATGGCGATGATCAGTTTGGTTCATGAAGTTGTGATTGAAATCCCGATATACCATGTTTACAGTTATGGAATAGTCAAGAAAAAATGAACAAATGAACATGTTAAATAGGTTATCAGGAAAATACTCACATCTGATATGATGGACAGCTCCTTCCTCTCGTCAAAACTATACCCGTACAAGCATGGCAGCTGTTTCGTCTCGGCGTCGCCGCTGATGTTGGCCACGACTCTGATGCTGCACTTGTCGTAGAAGATGTCGCTGTTGTTGATAGTGAATGCGTCATCGTCAATTGCGGTGAAAATGTCTGATATGTTATTGGGTTGACCACAAGTATGTGGGATATTTCTGGCTGCAACATAGAGCACGATCTTATGGCAAAATGACAATATTTCGGTTTCTCTTTTCAGTAAAGCCGATTTCCTCCAATGTCATAGCGTCATGAGTTACTGTGTGAAATCTGAAACCTTTATTGGTCGTGGCCTTGTCCTTGTTTGTCGTCACATCGATGCGTCCAAGGCAAAACCAGTAACTATGCCTGTCCGTTGTTGTCTGCTACTATGTATATGAATCCTAACTGGTTTTCTCCTTTTCCGAAATACACATTATGTCGGAAACCGGTCGTAAAATCTCCAAATCATCATCATCACATCGGCAGTCCGTTATTCTGGATGTCTGTGTAGGACACGCCCTCAGGTTGAACTAGATGTCCACTGACTTCATAGCAGATGAATGTATCACTAAGTCTAATGCTGGGGAACATAATACTGAAAATGTTTTCTATTCGTGAGTTGCAAAAACCTCTTAAACGTGTTCACGATACTACTGCAGAAACTGATAACATATTGTATCAACTCCTGAAGTACTTACACAATCGGGTTTAGAGACCCTTTTAAATATTTTTGATAGTATTTGGATGTCAGTGGAATTTCATCTTCATGGTGTGATTCTGCAATTGTTTCAATTCTTCAACCTGGGCGTGACAATACCGATCCTTCAGATTACCGACATATTTCACTAACCAGCGGCGTGTGCAAACTATGGAACACATCATGAGTAATTAATTACTTTGGCACTTAGAAATCAACAGTCTAATGGCATACAATGTGCCTTATGTGAGAAGCAGAAGTAGAGATATAAGTGCATGATTTAGTATGACATACAAAGAGATACCAAGGGACCCTTCACTTCCTATAGGTGTGTGTATGCATGCATCTACCTAACACTGTGAAATAACCGTGTACCCATGGTATTCATATGTGAGGAACAGGGGGGGACTTTGTGATACATTCGTCACCTATGATGTTCAGTTCAACAGAAAACACTATATGGGATCAAGAATGCCCATGAAATGGTCAGGTTTCAATTTGCTAATACACATTCATTCATATAAAATCCGATGATCGAATGGCGTATTATGTTAGCACTATGAAACCAAGTAGACACGCATGCATACATTCAGATATACAGCAACACAAACATACAGACGGACAGACAGACAGACAAACAGACAGACACAACACGCACAGATATACCTTCATGTAGTTATGTAAGTACAAAAAGTTCCTATGCCACTGACGTGAAAAACTCCAAACGATGCACAGGACCTACCCACATACACAAAGTTGAGAAGTTGGAAGGCAGCCGTGAATGCATATATCTTGCTGACGAAGTACTGTAATAACTGATACCTCCCTCTACCTCCCAGAGCGTCCAGGAGAGGGTCAACTTCAGTGTGTGCTTTTGGCATCTTGGCGGTACGGTGAACAGGTTGAAATGTGGGACGTGCCTGACTCATGACTTTTTAACACTGCACACACTTCAAGGCGGCCTGTGACCAATACCTGTGTGGCACTGCCTATGCTACTACGTCCCAGCTGCAGATCCAACAGATGGAAACTTTCCACGGATTGACTCTTCCAAGGCTACGGCCAAAGACATTATGTTGGTTTGTGTTTGCCTGCTATAGGATATTACATGTACACATTTACGTCAAACAATGCTCCATGGTGAACACATGCTCCGTGAAACTATTATGTAAGAAGCAGTTTCCTCTTCTGATTCATGTTCCTTATAATACAAGTAATTGGTTCGTCTTTACATGCAGGAGAACCCGGTGTAGTGACTATTTCACAGTGACTAGTGTAGTGACCCGGTGTAGTGACTATTTCACAGTGACTAGTGTAGTGACCCGGTGTAGTGACTATTTCACAGTGACTAGTGTAGTGACCCGGTGTAGTGACTATTTCACAAGCATAAACCCATGCTGCATTCGGAACGTGCAATCGGCTCTTGTTGAAACATGTTCCATGGCACCTCTGCCATAACGTGACCAATCGGATCTCTGAGGGAAACGGTTTTCGAGAGCAAATGGAATTTGTATTTACATAGCTGTACACACGGATGATATATGTACACTCTTCAAAAAAGAAACCCAAAACCCAAATATCAATGAAAATTTGGTGTTATTCAAGGATGAGCAAATCAGCGGAAAACAAAGATACATGAATGAAATTTGTGTGGAACAATGCTTTGCTCTCTTGTCCGAAGTTCATGAGAATAACAGTCATCACAGTCAGTATTGCTGTTCACAAGGTGGTGTTGAAGTCAGTACCTCGTATGACCACCTCCAGCTGCCACCACTGCCTGACACCTCCTGGGTACAGATCGAATCAGTCGTTGGATGTTTTTTTTGGCGGAATCCTTCTCCATTCCTCCTGCAGCATGTGGAACAACTGTTGAAGATTCTGTGGTGGATTAGGATGTCGACGGCCAGGAGAGGGATATGGATGCTGGTATTGTCCAGGTAGTCCACGGTGGCACGTGCTGTGTGGGGCCTGGCATTGTCCTGCTGGAAGAGCTGCTGTTGACGGTCAACAAGGTGAAGGACGTGCGGACGGAGAATCAGGTCGAAGTATCGATTGCCTTGGACAAGCGCAAGTTACAATCTGCGGGTGTATCAGATGCCTCCCCACGCCATAACACTCTCTTCACCTTATCTGTCCACCTGTCTGATGTAGTTAGGAGCAAAACGTTCATGACGTCGTCTGTGGACACGGTCTCTACCATCACGTCGCCTGAGGAGATAACAGGATTCATCGTCAAACCGTATGTGCCTCCGGTTCGCCAGGTTCCATGGCAGCACCGTGTTACACCATCTCACTCGTTGACGTCGATGTAGTCGTGTCAAGGAGGGGGCAACCTTTGGACGTTTGGCATGTATCACTACTTCTCGGAGACGGTTCCTAATTTATCTGATCGGACACTCTTCGGGCTCCAAACTGCTCTTGTGCTGTGTCCCGGGCGGTACGATGGCGGTCATACAGGTGGGTTACCCGGATGTACCTATCTTGGGCAGTGACTCTAGGTCTTCCTGATCTTGGATTGTTTGTTGAACTTGTTTGACAAAATCGATCTCACAATCGAGGTATTGTGTTGGGATGAAAGTTGAAGATCCTTGTCACCTCACTCTTTGATTCGACAGCTTGCAATCGCCCAATTGTCTGATTTCGATCGGCAGCCTCGAGACGACCCATTTCCGTGTACAGTACTTGCAAAGATCGTGAATGAAATTGTGAAATTCATTTGGGTCTTTTATAGTCACATCTTTTGGATGCGAGAAACAATCAGTGTGCTCGATATTCGTGCTGCATGACGTCCACACACATCATAACAATCCTGATTGATAAAACCGTTCAAAATCATTTGGGTTGTGTTTGGAAACAATGTACAGCCCTCAAACCTGTTTGAGTTTACATATGTGTAGAAAATTGTAAAAATCATTTTTTTAATTTGCATTTTTTTTTTGAAGAGTGCATTTTAGTAATGAGGGTGTATATGAAGTTGTGAGATACACATTGACAGACTCAAACAAACAAACAAACAAATAATAGTTAATGGAGTTTTGCCAGCAAGGTCGGGATTTTCCTATTGTATATGTATATTTTAGCTCACGGATACTGCTGGACATTCATAACGCGGTGTTTGAATGTGACCAGCACCCAGTGATCGTCAAGTTCATTGCTGCTCATTAAAACATTTTAATGTAACCCTTACTAACATCAACCCAGTACTCAATACCCTCAATAACATCTACGCAGTATTCAATACCCTTAATAACATCTACATAGTACTCAATACCATCAATAACATGTCCACAGTACTCAACACCCTCAATAACATGTACAAAGTTCTCAACACCCTCAATAACATATACGCAGTATTCAATACCCTCAATAACATCTACGCAGTATTCAATACCCTTAATAACATGTACAAAGTTCTCAACACCCTCAATAACATATACAAAGTACTCAACACCCTCAATAAAATCTACACAGTACTCAACACCCTCAATAACATATACACAGTAATCAACACCCTCAATAAAATCTACACAGTACTGAATACCTTAATAACATCTACACGGTACTCAACACCCTCAATAACATCTACACAGTACTCGATACCCTCAATAACATCTACGTGGTACTCAACACTCTTAATAACATGTACACAACACCCTGAATAACATGTACACAGTACTCGATACCCTCAATAACATCTACGTGGTACTCAACACTCTTAATAACATGTACACAACACCCTGAATAACATGTACACAGTACTCGATACCCTCAATAACATCTACGTGGTACTCAACACTCTTAATAACATGTACACAACACCCTGAATAACATGTACACAGTACTCGATACCCTCAATAACATCTACGTGGTACTCAACACTCTTAATAACATGTACACAACACCCTCAATAACATCTACACAGTACTCAACACCCTCAATAATATGTACACAGTACTCAACACCCTCAATAACATGTACACAGTACTCAACACCCTCAATAGCATGTACACAGTACTCACTACCCTCAATAACATCTACACAGTATTCAATACCCTTAATGACATGTACACAGTATTCAATACCCTTAATGACATGTACACGGTACTCAATGTCAAGATCACAATTATTATAATGCATATTACAGTATATGTTGCGTGTTAAATGTGAAGGGGGGATAAGTGTGGAGTGAGGACTTGTGAGCGAGGGCAGTGATGCAAGCGTTGAGCTATTGTTCGGATCTGATGTGTGCAGTAGGAAAGACTATTGTATGTGGCTGGGTAGTAGGCTTGGAGTCAATCATGTAGCTTGGGGGGTATATAAGGTTTGATTTGAAGATTGTGAGTCCGCAACCATTTGGAAAGTGTATGTGTGTGAGGTTGGCTGTTTTCCCTATATATTCAGCTGGTGTGAGTATTATGATTTTGTGTTATCTGTTGATTGAATTGTTTATATATGTATTGAAGTTTAGCTTTCACCTTATAATATGTAATATGTGCAATATTATTGTTGAAGTTTGGAATGTGAAAGAATTGTGATTTATAATGAAAGCATGTAGAATGTCCCTCAGCTAGTTTGATGGGGTAATGATGTTGTTCAGACAACAGTTATGTGTAAAATATAGTGATAGTGTGGCATATTAAGTACTGTAAAACAGCCCTGTAAACACATTTTGTATGTGTAAAACCCATATGTTGTGTATGTGTAAAGATACCATGTACATGGTGTGCTTTTTGTATTCAGTGTCCGGGGTAGGTGTTACAGGCTGTCTCGCCGATCGTGAGACCTGGGTGTCTGGGGAGCGTGCCATGTCCCGCCAGTAAGGCTGCACCGTTTGAACATTAGGGATCAAAGTGACATGCCAACCAAGTGTGTGAAGATTAACACGCAGGGGAAGGACCCTTAATATACCACCGAAATCACAAACTGTTTGAACCCCTACATATGGTGACATGCCAACAACATCGATTGTGATGGGAACAGTGAACCATAATAGACTGATTTGTGCTTTCAATGAATGGTTATTGTCTATTCCATCTATTCCACAAGTATATGATTTGTGGTGTATTTCTTTAAAGACATTTGTAGTGTTGTGATATTGTGAGTTGATGGGAGTGTTGCTATGACTGTATGTGCGTATATTTGAAGAGTGAAGTATGATGGGCGTGCGTGAGTGTGCAGGGAAAGAGTATGAGGGTGTTTGATGAGGTGATAATGCAGGTGTGAAGGCAAACCTAAATGGTGTATTATAAATGAGGTAGATTTAGTTAATAAATTGCATTAACTTTTAAATCTGGGGTTTGGTTTTTACTCTAGTATGTGACCCTCAACACCCTCAATAACATCTACACAGTACTCAATACCCTAAATAACATCTTCACAGTACTCAGTATCCTCAATAACATCTACACAGTACTCAATACCCTCAATAACATGTACACAGTACTCAAAACCACGGCTTTCTGAGAAGGAACACGCAATGGGCATGCCGCGCACAGAAAACAAAAGCATTGTTATGGTTACACAAACACACAATATTATTAGTTTTTGGAGACGTTACTTGGATACAATATGCACCTGGTTTCCCTATCAAGGACAGAAATATAGCATTGGTATTATTGTTATTTACAATGATTAGAAATATTAGTTTACTGCTCTCTCTGACAGTCCCTGAATGATAATATGTTCACCTCATCCAACCGTAAAGTGACGTAAAGAAGCAAATCTAACTTTTCCCACACACGTTGAGCCTCTGAAGAGAGTTGTTTCCATCAAATTAATACATCTTCAGAGAGCAAGCGTCGGTTTACTGGTATTGGCGCTTCAACAATCACCAGATGCTATGCTACGGTCAGCACTATACATGAACTGTCCCAGGTTGACTTGTTGATGGTTTGTTTAAGTAAATCTCAGGATCTCAGGTAATATTCACAATTTGTTTCGCGACAACCGGGCCAGAATTTAGATGTAGTCTTAGTGAAAGGTATAATCACGACCAGTCGTGGCCTGTGCATGACACTGCCTTCTCAAGACGGATCAGTGCGTTTCCGATAACCACGCGTGACAAAGGCTGGCTAACACCAAAAGTCAGTGGGATTCCGAGTTAGGTCACGCGGTCAAAATATCATTTCCAGACCAGGTCATTCGCCGATAGCCCCCAAACAGCAGAAATATAGTGCTGGGGGTGTAACGAGAACAAACAAGCAACACCGATCCATAATTAACGCCCACCTAGCCATACATCATCGTCAGCCATGACTCATATGTTCTTGATCAGCGTCCCGTATGGACTTCGCCAACGTAACCTTCACCTTAAGTCAGAGACAATCTTAAGAATAATCATGACACCTTCTACAATTAAACATGCGGCGAAAATCTTGAACAAACATAACAATAACATGTCAACATAACTGAGCGTGTAAATACCCAATACCCTTAGAACACAAGCAGTGAGGCAACGCCATTAAATAAATACGGAGATATATGCTTTAGTGTGACAAGACAGTGTAATGTATAAAATTGTTAAAGATATATAACGATGTGCCTATTGATTATGTGTATTGATGTTGATAACATATTGTGTGAAACCACAGGTACTATTGTTGCTAGTGTAAATACTGTTTTAGCTAACATGCTACAAAAGAAGTGTTTATGCTAAAATAGATCGGACGTTGCCACGATGGGCAAATGTAATAAACATGACGTAAGTGTAAATATAGTGACGGAAGATGCGGATATCCTACCTGGAGTGACTGGTAATGCTATTCCTTGTCTAAATAAAAACTTGCAATTTGTTGCTTTAAAGAAGTTGGAATTTTAAATAATCGATGAAGGAAACTGAGAATTACAGAGCGAATGTCAGGAAATTAAAGCTGATGAAGTTAAACTCATTTAGTAACTTAGCAGCATGTAGGTCATATGATCTTTCCTTTTCCGCCATTGTCTCTGAAAGTGATGCTGGAAAGGTTTGCTTACATTTCGAAACGATGGCTAACAGCTTACAATAGCTATTGGAACCGTAATTACACAGTCACGCCCAGGAAGTGTATCTTTAATAATAGTAACATGTGCATTTATATAGCGCCAAATTCCATTCACAGTCAAAGCAGGCATATTATTACACGGGATAACCCAAGCTGCCTGTTAGGTGCTAGAGGGTTACAGTCACATCCCACCAGGTACCATTTTCTGCTGGGTGAACAGAGGTAATTTTCAAGAACCTCACTTACATGAGGTGAGACGCATGTGTCACATGTGCTTCGTTGTGGGGTAGAATTGATGTCCTAGAAGCCTTCAAGAGTCAAGCTGCCTAACACGGTCACCTATCCAAGGACTCTGCGAGCTCAACGGTGCTTATTGTCAACTGATTTGTGATCTGAGCTCCATGTACAGGACCACGGACCACCATCTTTCTTCCCCTATTGATAGGACAGACAGACAGACACTATTCAGTAATAAACGGGCTTATGGCCCCATTTACAATTGATATATAATGTGTTTCTAATGTCACGTGAACACAAATTAAAATAATTATCTAGTAATAAATACATGTTTTAACAAAGTTGCAAATGAATGTATAACAAGAGGATTTTGAGATGTTAGTAAATTCCATTAACATATTGTTATATTGACATTGAAATTGTGTAGGGAAAGTCTAAATTTACACATGGCTCTTATCAAATCCTTGTTTTCTAATAATGTTAAATATTTTTCTGGCTCTATATCTGATTCTATTTACATATAAAGGATGAAGATGAAATTGTGCCAGTTTTGATAATACATATCTTGCAATCTCTGTTTTAATGAGGATACAAATCACCGAAGTCTTGCTCCATCCAGACAAAAGAATACCGACACGTAAACAGCAAAGTTCTAACATTTGAAACCCAGTTACAACTGGTCTTAGCATTTTCATCAATAGTTTTTAATAAGCTATAACAATGATAAGGATATCGATGTCGTTCCATCTTTAGTAATTTACACCAATATTTGACCACTCTAACTTGGCTGAGAATGAAAAGAGGATAGCGCCCTATATCGCCCAAGACGGCCTTATTTGAAGCAAACTTCCCAACCCGTAAAAAGCGTTTAAAGTATGATGATTGAACTTTCACTATTGCATCACAATATTTTGTGCCCCATATCTCTGACCCGTATAACAAAATCGGCGCAATTTTAGCATCAAAAATAGAACACGCTGTAGGAAATGGAACATTTTAAAAAAAAGTGTATAAACTGGAATAAGAGCTTTAGACGCCTGACATGCTGACCACGATAATCTAGAAGACATGAGTAATCCTAAACACTTATAATATGTCTATTGATAGGAATTCTTATTATCAAGTTGTTTGAACTGTAGTTGTAACCCGAATACATTGGCTTCTAAAGGATAAGGGATGGTTCTACTTTGAAAAGTTTTTAGGATGGCGGACTCTCCTCCTCGTTCCAGTTCCAACATTCTCAGGTCTGCTGGTGAATAGAGTCAGTTTTGCCATAATTTTGTGTATGTCATTTCAGAGTAGGAAAGAACGGTAATCCTCCCTCGAATGCTCTTGAGAATGTCAGGAGTCACTGTTTTTAGGTTTGCTTAATAAAGATTTAATTACCCGTTGTGGACCAGCCATCGAAGTCTGTATTGCGAGGCTTTCGGCTCTAACTAAGGTATGGCGTGGTTGAACTTTGTAAGCTAAAACAGCAACAGATTGCAACTGATAATACCACGCTTGGGCTTTTTCCATCTGAGCAAAATTCACAAGTCGGAAAGTTTGTTTATGGGTGTATCTTCTATAGAAAATATGTAAGTCTGTGGCAAAAACTCTTACTGGATGTACCCAATCCTGTTTCACAAACATATTTCAGAAGGTGAACGAGTTTTGCATCCTATCTATATCCCACTTTCTGAAAAGGAAAAACAACGTTTTGCTTTCCTATGTAGAACCGCGCAACGCGTATTAATACGTCAGATTGGTGATTGGAATATCAACTGCTTCACTCCGGAAAACATAGCAGCTTGCTGAGTAGGAATAAACATATTATCCTACAGCACACTGGTTAATCTAGGGTAAGTTACGTACGAAAGTGATACACAGAGAATTGATAGAGAGTCTTTGCCAAATACTATTTAACTTAATTTACTTTTTATGTTTTCACATTAACAAGTTTATAAATGAGTGACGTCACTAGACTTCCTAATCACTACTCATCCCGGGTGCTCCTCCACATCTTCGTGTCATCAAGGCGATAGTGATAGTACAACTAGATAAGATCACATAAAATTACTTAAACACTTTAAAACGATGATGTTACCATGTAAATGAGGATGCTTTTAATTCTTGCAAGCATAAAATAGTTGCGTAGTCATCATTATTGGTTGGTGATTATCGTCATCGGAAAATTGTTTGGATATCGCTGCACATTGGGGATCTGTACCTTTGTACCAGTTTACGATTAATGTTGTTCAATCGACCGAAGCCAACATCATATAGTGTGTGTAGTTAGGTGTAACCCGCGTGCTTGGATGTGATATCACTGAGGTTAAGTTCAGTGTCAATGGAGGAGTACTCTTCTTCGTCACAGCCTTGCCCCATATTTTAATATATATATCATTTAATAGAAAATTGCATGGATTACTCAAATTTGTTTTTCTCAAATACAGTTTCAGTGTAGATGATTTCATGACATTAATAAAGTTTTAAGGTTTTAATATCTGTCATGCGTAATACCCCTTCTGTAAAATTTTTTTTCAAAGTGCTCCGTTTAATTTTGTCACTTTTGTTATTCCAAATACATCTGAAAAATGCGCTCTCAAGGGAAGTGATAAATTCATCAGGTGGGTGAGGTAAAGAATTGAAAATGTAAACAATTTCGAAAGAGCCAATGTTTTAATTACAGTGATTTTACCTGTCAGTGGCAAATGTCTTTATCTCCATGTTGCCTGTAATCTATTAATTTCTTCACGTCTTTTTCTAGTGCTCATTACCAACTCATTCAAATCAGGTGTGAATTAAAAGTATTAATGGTATCGATAGCAGCGTACAAATGTTTATCAGAGCAATCCAAAAATAATTCAGTATCATCAGCATATTGTCCAAACTTATATTCCTGAACAGCAATTACAATGCCCTTTATATCATCATTTTGTCTTCTAATACATCCAAGATTCCAGCAACAAAAGGAAACAAATATGGATATATGGGATCACTTTGCCTGCAAACCCGTTCATTAGGGATGAAATCGGAGACGTGCCCATTCCGAATGACACACTTTAGTGTTAAAAGTGTTTTCGAAGTCGATGAGACTCCACAGACCAGGGACATCGCTCTTCTTTCTTTCCAACATCAGATCATATTATAACCTTCTCTAAGTGTTCTTCCTGGTATAAACCCATTTTGGTTATTGACCCTGGGGTTGACTAAGAATGAAATGAAGAGGGCAAGTCTAAAATTCTGTACAAGTACAAGTCTTTACTACATTTCTATTGTCAGTTATAAGAAAGTAAACTTCAGTGTGGGTAAATGTAAAATCATTATTCACAAGTGACTGAAAGCAGGTGTTTCTATGACGTCATTCTGTACCAGTCCTTCAGGTCCTCCAGAGTCTGTGGCAGTTCTCTCCCTTTAGTTTCCGGCAGAACTTGAATCGCAACCAAGGTGATGACAGCCATTGCAGTTAACAGGACACCCGGTGCCCAAATTATGTTATCTCCCTGAAGGTAAAGCGGAACGGAACATTAAACACTCATAAACTTGAGATTTTGAAGGAGTGCACAAGAACATCAGTTTGTGGTGGCATTAATACAACGATGGTATTAAGGTATCAAAGGGTTTAGAAGGATGATTGATTGTCCGCACACCAGTTCGCCCTATGTTACCAGTTGCTTCAGCCTATAGCAATTACACTTATAACTGGCTTAGGTACTTTGGAGGAGGCAGATGTAAGCCACGTCAAGATTAAAAGCCTACGTGTGATTCAAGAGACTATAAGGTAGACATTCAAGGCAATTTATTAAATATAGCATTTACTCCGTTGACATAATACAATCCTCCACTTTCCAAGGACGCCTAACACCTGCTCTTACGTACTTCTAAAGCGACTGAATGGTCGAGTGTTGAGTGCTGCCCACTAAAGAGAGAGAGAGAGAGAGAGAGAGAGAGAGAGAGAGAGAGAGAGAGAGAGAGAGAGAGAGAGAGAGAGAGAGAGAGAGAGAGAGAGAGAGAGAGAGAGAGAGAGAGAGAGAGAGAGAGAGAGAGAGAGATTTGGGCAGAATCAGTAACTGTTTTGTCTTCTGTATTCCAAACAACAGCCTGTTAACACCATATACCCCTTGTCGGCATTTGAGGAAAAGTAACATGATTCCGACTGCTCCTTTTAGCATTTAGCAGGTATTTAGCATTGTCAACGGTCAAACAAAAGGCCGTGTTGGAATGACACCTGAAGGCATGTCCTAAATTGTTTTTCAGAGGGACGTGAGATCAGATTTCAGTGCTACTCATATTCAGGTCCTTGGTAATGTCTGTGCATTATCTTTTTAGCACACGCATTTTTCTGGTGTCCATTACTGACATTCGGGTCCCTGGCTTTTGAATAAGTTTATAAGTAAAATGTAAATGTTTATTTAGTCACGACCATATGTTAATAAATACAGACGTGAAGCTGCATCATGTCATTTACCATGAGTATAATAAACGGGGTCAGTATACAGCCAATTCTACCAATGGCGGCTGATGATCCAACTCCAACGTTCCTGAAACAAGCATGTACGGATCATGGTTACGAGAAAAACTCTTGCTTTTACTCCATTCGCCGTCATCATGTGTTGTCACGAGTTCTACTCCTTATGTATGCAAGCACACGGAAGCCTACATTTGGCATGTGAGTGTGCGTCATGAACGTACAGTTATAACATGTAGTACCCAGCTTTTGACGCATGAAAACAATTTTTCCTTCCACAATTTATAAGGAAAATGTGTGACCCGTGGTCCGTAGAGACCTGACCTGGTTCATTCCTTATAGAACATATAGTACCCATAAAAAATAGACTCACTAATGCAAATGTTGGCATTTACGTCAGTCAAGTGTTCTAAATTACAAATATGAAATATATGTACGTTGTATTGTAAAGCAAATTTTAACGTTGAAAAGATTATTGTCATGAGTTCAATAAATGATGAAAATCAGTGAAAATTAGCGAATTCCGAACAAAACTTTACACCAAAATGCAGCTGTTCACCTGTACAATATTTGCACATGCTGTTCACCTGTACGATATTTGCACATGCTTTTCAGAATGTTGATAACTGACGCTCGTGCAATTTATCTGCAAAAGGTTTGCGTTAAGTTCTTTCATGTGCGTGGTGAAATTGTTCTTCCATGTAGCCACACACGCACGCACGCACATGCATAGTGAGTACTTTACGTGAGTGCAAACTTTTGACGGGTAGTATACATAGAAGAGTACACTGACACGAATTCATGTTTTGTTTAAAGAGTACCCTCATCGGCATGGGGCAACATTTCACCAATCCTTGTCTACTTTATGCGAGGTGAGCGCACAGGAATTGACAATAGGAGCAATAATGAAAGCCAAGCTAAACAATATACATGTAATCACTTTTCACCTGTATAGGTAGGCGAATGGGTGCTTATGGGTGCTTGTGGTTAGATGTCTTACCTCATCGTGGTTGGAAAGATTTCTGGAGTGTAAAAGAACAAAGTTGACATGAATTCATGACTACCCATGGCTCCAAAGCAGGAGAAGACTGTGGATGCAATTGCTGCATTTCCTTCGTTCACTGTCGAAAATGAAAGTAGGAATATAAACCAGAGGGCAAAAGAAAATGATGACCGATAACATCAAAGCAAAACACACATTTAATGAAGCCAGCATTTGGGGACAATGGACTAACAGATGAAGAGCACGTGTCGTGTAATGGACAGAGGGGTAGGAACAGGACCGTTCATAGAGTCAATTATGGAGTGTCTCAGTTATTTCAAGTGTCTGGTCTGGAGACCAAACGTATCTACGGGTTGTGCAAACGCGCCATGCTTCGCAGTTCACCGAGAAACATGCACTTTCTCGTGCGGTCAGACCACGTGCTATTGACCACGCGGGAAACTGTCGAATCGGTCAGTGTGTGTATAGGTTTGGTCGAGTTAGGTGACTGTTAGCTTGTCCAGGTAGGATGTAGCGAGATAGTTCAAAAGGATTTTCATAGTTCATCAAAATAGAAGTAGCATATAGCTAGGTGTAACAGAACAGCAATTTTGCAATACTAACAGATAACATAGATAACAGAACTTGAAGGTTTGAAATTAAAGGTCACATGCAATAAGAAAATCAAACAAAATAAAAACGCAATTATCACTTATTTATGACATATAATATACATTGTAAAAAACGAATAAACAAAATTATAATCAAGATTCAAAAGCGCAATATTTTGTACTTGGCCTTACTTCTCTCGAAAAGAAGCCCTCGGGAGACCGAACCCAGTCATAGCAGGTAGGTGTGCACTCAAGTGTAACGACGACTTCCGATTGACTGGTTCATTTTCTGATTCGATGGGCATTTTAGAAGTATGGAGAGTCACAACAAAGTAAGATTCTTTATGGATAACAACTTCTTTTATTGTAGATGATGCGTCGTTTCAGTATGGATTCATATGCCGTTGTCAAACAAAATCATATACACTAGAAGAAGTTGTTATCCATAAAGAATGTATATAGAGATGTTGGGTTTTGTAAATGTTCTCTGAATTTGCGTTCGATCCAATCCAAAATCATCTAAGTAGTGGTGGTGAACTACTGCGTGGCCTGACACTGTCATTCGTCCAAGTACAAAGCAGGACTCGAAAGTGACAAGAGTTTGCACCAGCTTCCGTCAGATCCAGTTATCCGAGAAAAATGGATGTAGACACACAAACATTTCACGTGTACAAGTATCCCACCTGCCCAATTACATAATGTGGCAGAGACGGGACTGGGGTGCACGAGTCATAAATCAATTTATTTTGTTTATAACCTGAGAGGTGTTAAGTTGAAATTGCATGTGGTCAATGATTGAAGCTGTGTATTGCATATTGTCTTTAGCAGACAGGCAGGCAGACATATAGGTGTCAATAAACCAGACATTGAACTTTCTCTGTTACAGAGGCTGCTTACCACAATCAACAAGTTCTTTTTTATGTAACGAGTAGATTATTTACTTGTTTGTGTACACAACCAAGATTAGACTACTGCTCACGGCCTCATACTCCGGGCATGCATACTGTTTCAAGCTCCGCGAACCTATTCACTGCGCATGCGTTATGCGCGCAGCGCAGTACAGCTGTTGAAACCAGTTTTTCCCCCAGCGCTGGGGGAAATTTATTGAATCGTTTGAACCCCTAGTTCGCGGTCTTTTTTCCATCGCGTTTTTTCAACTTTAGAGGTTGAATTGACATTTATGATAATTTGTTTCGGTAAGTGCGTCCCGAAAGGCATCGGAATCTGCAAAGTTGTGTTTTACGTTGCATGTGACCTTTAAGTTTATGAAACATTCATGTTTAGTTCCCCATGTTTGTTGTTTAGATTATTTCATCCATTTAGCACACTTCGACACATCATATGTTTTCAATTTCACTGCGCAACAACTTCCTTAGTAACGAGTGCGACCACCTCTAGCACTAATACACGCCCAGATACGCCGTCTCACCGATGTCGTTAGTCCTATTCCACTCGTTCCTGAGAGCGTCTGCAAGTTCTGGCGGACCTTCCCATATATGCAAACTCGGGTCATTTGTCAGGTCGTGGCACATCTACTACTGGTTCATCAGTAACGGAAGTACGGAAGCTATATTCTTTTTGAGGCGGAAAATTCACTCTTCATGATCAGGTACATAGATTCTTTTATTTATTATCTAAATGCACTGAAAAGGAGTATTTTATTTTCATATTCAAAATTACCGGTAATTTTAAATACTGTTTTCATCCATGCTTCACGGAAGATTCCATTGCACTTAAAGAGTAAATTATTTGTTCGCTTCATTACACATGACTGAGTACATTGTTTCATGAGTGTCATTGAGTAACTCAGTTAAGTATTCATAGGAGTATAATTTCCTGTAGGAATAATGAAAGTGTTTGTGATTACCTTCTCCATATTTTCATCTCTGAAGTTTTACAGACGAGTCCATTATTTCCATAGTGGTTACGTTTTGCCATGTGCTCGTGAGCAATAGTTTGAGACACTGATATATATTATCAAGATACAGATACATATTTTCACGTGACGTGATAATGATATTTGCAATGTATTTTTGCTTTACTTGCATTTTGAGACCTATTGAGATTTGGGAAATTTGAAATGTGTATACATGAGTTTATCAATCCAACAACGGTTCTAGAACGTTCTAGAAACGGTTCTTTGGGACAGTCCATTATTTAATGGGTGTTATTGTAGACCAAGTGTATTTGTGGATCAGGGCCAGTGATGCAAGTGTAATATTTATTGTACTTTTATTGCGTTATCAAAGCAGTGTTTATTTTCTGCATTTGTTTACTTTGCAGAATCTGTCAACCTTATTTAATAAAGGGACTTTTTGGGATAATTCCGCCTTATTTAGTCATTGTTTATTTACAAGAGGCATTATGGGAACTCTGACATGAATAGTGAACATCATGCAAGACTACATAGACACATTCCTACCCGCCAGTATTCTGATGACTGTAACTACCGCCAAGCCTCCAACTGTTAGTAGACACAGCGTCATGAGCGTCGACTTTCGTCCATATCTGCAGAATCAACCATCTTCAAGCAGCTATCTAATCAACTAACTCCTAACCTAGTCATTATTTAACCAGTCGGGCATTAAGCAATTGCTACATTAGGGCACATAGGGAGTTTCTTATTATAGACCGTAAAACTGTAAGCTGTGTCACCCTAAAATCACTCTGAGTATACTTTTCATGTCGTACTGTATTTGGGAAATTTGAAATGTTTATACATATGTTTATGAATCCAACAACGGTTCTAGAATGTGTACTTTGCTATGAAAGTGTAATCCCAAATATAACATATTTCACATACGTATTTTCAATAGCTTCCACTTCCTTTTTCTTTTGGACTCCAATGACAAATACCACAGCAATGGAAGTGTTGCGTACCTCGAGAATGTACTTCCCAGACAACTACCTTTGCAATGACGGTGCTGCGTACCTCGAGAATGTACTTCCCAGACTCACTATTTAAACTACCAGCTACGCAGTTTCTGCCACCAGCAGTTGGTGCAAAACAATGCAAGTCATAGCAATAGCCGTGGTTTTATCTAAGAGACGCACACTTCGTTAGGTGTTCCTTTGTGTATATTTTCTTTGCTCAAGAAACGACGACGATGTATTGTCGACAGTCACTGGGGTGAACGGTTTCGATCGCGTTTACCACCCATTCCAATTTGTTTTACAACGACAATGTTTTACTGTACCAAACTGGAAACCCAATCTGACAATATGCTTAGTAAACAAGAACAGTGTGTCTGTTGGATGTTCGTGAACAACTCCATGCACTGGAATGAGTGCTATGGAAATGGTATAAACACAATGGGAAGTCCGGTCATTAGCTGAACTGCAACAGTCGATCAACAACCAACTGGGTTCGGACGGACTATTCTGTCGTGTAATTGATTTGGCATCCACGAACTAGCTGTTTTGATCTAATCTACAGTGTGACGCATGGTGATTTAAGGTGAATGTATCCCACGAACCTGTCTATCATAAAGTAGAAGATGATCCCGGCTGGACACGATATGATGGCGATCACAAAGAAATTAACATATATGCTCGAGGCCAAGGTCTCTGATGTCAGGTATATTCCGAACAGGGCCATACTGCAGGATAGCCTAGAACAATACAACGTAGCGACATACATTTGACGTACGAAATATAAAATAATACTTTTGACCTGCTTCTAAAGTTGCTTATCACATCTAAGATGTGTGTTGTGTACATGTGTTGAAATATGAGAACACTTTAGTGTGACATTCATCGTTTGTGAGTGCATGGGTATATCCAAACACTTTAGGAGTCACATTCATTGTCTGTGAGTATGTGGGTATGTGCAAGCTCTTTTTAGTGTGACATTCCTCGTTTGTGAGTGAACAATAATAGTTAAGATTTATAAAATTATAGAAAGTTGTTGCCGAAATATGCTATTCCTAAATTTCCTGTTTGGATATGTTCCCCATGTTCCGGCCTCTGTTACCGGCCTGTTACCGGCCTGTAATGAAGGTACCGATGCAGTCCCAACTCACCATCAGCTGTACTTACCACATATACCAAGTGGCAATAGTGTTGATAGCTAGTCGTTTCACTTTCAACAGATCGGCCAGGGAATGAGTAACAGTCACTGTGGCTGTACATGCATCTTCGCTTTGCGATTCTGGACTTTTAGGTTCCACGTCAAAGGGCAGCTTCATGGGTAACAGTGACCGGTGATGGTCTTGCATGTTTCTAAATTCGCTCAAGGCGCGACTTTTGTCAACTCTGTTTATTCTCGCTACTTTTTCTATGTGTTTCCTGATGTCATCCATCCTGTCGTGGACTATCAGCCATCGCAGAGTTTCGTCAAGGAAACTGGAAATATATGGAGTAAATCATTATGCTTGAGAAAACGATTCATTAACAGTATTTTGACAAGAAACGGTTGAAATGAAAGGCTAATTAAAGCTCATGTTTAATATTTGAGTTTATAATTTACTGCAGTGATTAGGATACAGTGTTACAACAACTCACACTGCTTCAGCAAAAACAGAGAGGCTGACTGATGTTAGTCCTAGCTGTAACCATCTCCAAGACTGATCCCGCAGAGAATAGGCCATGCCGGCTAATATAACCATACCCCACACCCGGAACTGGTTGGTGATAAAGCCGAACAACTTCCGGTGCTGCGCTGGAAACAGCTCCACGGAAATGGTCGCATCAGTCACAACCACGCCCTTATTGCGAAATAATGCAAGTGTTAGGTGACAAGTCCACACTCTTGGATAAACCTTGTATCTACAAATCATATACAATGTATATATTTTAAAGATTTAAAGTTTTGTGGAAAGTGTCAGCAAAATACCACGTGATTCTGCAGAGATATCAAAACGCGGAAAGACAAATCCCTGGTTATAAGCTTTACTTTGCCCCATTAGCAGTTTCCTTCAGTGAGTTATATACTTGTTTAATGGGCATTCTAGAAGTTGGTGAATCAAAAATGAAACATACAGCTTTATGGATTACAACTTCTTGTTTGTTATGTTGATTGACGTTTCGACGTAGATTCACACATCGTTATCAAGCTAAATGTGAATCTACATCGAAACGTCGCTCAACATAATAAACAAGAAGTTGTAATCCATAAAGCTGTATGTTTCATTTAAATCTATCTCGACCAATGTTTACAATAGTGTTGACAGCTACGCATCAGTTACGTGTGCCATACTTGTTAGTGAGCAGATTTCATGTATTGTATGCACTGTCTCTGCTCACCGTTCCACAAGCACATACCGAATGCACGATTCCAATAAAGAACCGCATCACCAGGAATACTGGGTAATTAGGTGAGAAGGATGTACAGATTCCAAGAACCAGAATGCAGAAGTGCGATATGATGTGAACAGGTCGTCTTCCATAGTGGTCTGATAATGCTGGCAATGAGGCGGCTCCGATAACTTGCCCCAAAAAGAAAGAGGACATACCCAATGCTCGAAGGGGAGCCTTCTCACAAATAAGTTCCATCTGAAAATCGAATTGTTATTACGAGTCTGCAATGTGTTTCACCACACTGAAAAAGCTTATGTCTGACGTTATGGAGAATACACACTCAGGTCTGATGTTATGGAGAATACACACTGACGCCCGATGTTATATAGAGAATACACACTCACGTCATATGTTATAGAGAATATACACTCACGTGTGATGTTTAGGAGACTAAAAGATCGCGTCTGATGTTAGACAGAATACACACTCACGTCGGATGTTATAGAGAGGTCCTTTCTTTCAGCAAAGCTGTACCCAAACAGACATGGCAGCTGCTTCGTCTCAGTGACGTTAACAGCGACCTTGATGTTACACTTGTCGTAATAGATGTTGTTATCATTGTTGGTGAAGATGTCGTCGTCAATGGCTGTGATGAACTCAGACATGTTGCCAGCCTTACCGCAGACATGCGGAATACTTCTCCCTGAAAGTTTCTCATTACATTTAACAGGCTAGTTTAACGCATCAGTTGTCACAGTGATGTAGTAACTCATTTTGAAATGCGAGCTATATTTGACGTCGCATTAAACAGTATTCATGCTCTATCTTGAAGAGCTGGCTTTCTGTGGGAGGAACGCCCAAGGTGCTGCAGGTGGCTACCACCATGGCCATAGCCCATGAGGACTGGTGCTGACAGCCTAAACGGTAAGTAGGACGAGTGAGTGAATGAGTTTTGTTTTACGTTGCACTCAGCACTATTCCTGCTATGTGGCAGCGGTCTGTAAATAATCGAGTTTGGACCAGACAGTCCAGTGATCAACAGCATGAGCATCGATCTGCGCAAATGGGAACCGATGACATGTGCCAACCAAGTCAGCGAGCCTGACCACCCGATCCCGTTAGTCGCCTTTCACGACAAGCATGGTCGCCTTTTATGGAAAGCATGAGTTGCGAAAGGCCTGCTCTACACCTGGACCTTCATGGGTCGTAAGTAGGACGAAATGAGATTCGAACCTAAAGGTATCATGTGTGTCAGAGGGCCCCAACTCGCAGCGAATTACATTGCCTCAGAAGATAATATCCCATGAAAGGCTTTGCTTGCTTCAGGGCAAGTGTCCATTCGTCTACAGCATCAATCACTAAAACACAGCTGCTCTGCCGACCAGGCCAGGTGCGAGTGTCATGCTCGGTTTGTCTACACTGTTCATGGACCTATGTCGATTGTGCTTCGTGATTAAGTAGACGTTTTTAATGTACATGACTTTTTATTAACCGCTACATATTCACCCATAATATAACACAACAGATATGTTTGACGTATTTACTTATTTTTACATCAAGGTCGTCAAGTATTCATCTATGAATCTCAAATGCAATGCATGAGGCATCCATATTCAATATCCTAACATTAGATCAGAAACAACTTTACATGTTACTCTTTCACAAACATATCATTCACTTTAAGGCTGCGTCTCAAGGGCCATCCAAGTTAAAGTGTTTTCATTTAAGACGAATGTAAAACGTGTCTGCATGTGAAAAATAATAATTAATTCATCTTAAATGATTAAAATTATAACTTTATAAATAATCATCTACCTCCTGTAATCCTCTGCTCCCAACTACTCCTTCTATAATCCCACCCTGGGGCTGTTCCATTATACCCATAGGAACGTGCATAATTCTGCCTGGACTTTGGGTAGAGGTTTTGACATGTAGAGTTTTTGACATGTAGAGGTTTTGACATGTAGAGAGTTTAACATCTAGAGGTTTGACATGTAGAGGTTTTGACATGTAGAGGTTTTGACATGTAGAAAGTTTGACATCTAGAGGTTTTGACATGTAGAAGGTTTTGACATGTAGAGGTTTTGACATGTAGAGGTTTTGACATGTAGAAGGTTTGACATGTAGAGGTTTTGACATACAGAGGTTTTGACATGTAGAGAGTTTTGACATGTAGAGGTTTTGACATGTAGAAGGTTTGACATGTAGAGGTTTTGACATGTAGAGAGTTTGACATCTAGAGGTTTGACATGTAGAGGTTTTGACATGTAGAAGGTTTTGACATGTAGAGGTTTTGACATGTAGAGGTTTTGACATGCAGAAGGTTTGACATGTAGAGGTTTTGACATACAGAGGTTTTGACATGTAGAGAGTTTTGACATGTAGAGGTTTTGACATGTAGAAGGTTTGACATGTAGAGGTTTTGACATGTAGAGGTTTTGACATGTAGAAGGTTTGACATGTAGAGGTTTTGACATGTAGAGGGTTTGACATGTAGAAGGTTTTGACATGTAGAAGGTTTTGACATGTAGAGGGTTTTGACATGCAGAAGGTTTTGACATATCGAAGGTTTTGACATGTAGAAGGTTTGACGTAGAGGTTTTGAAATGTAGAGGTTTTGACATGCGGAAGGCTTTGATATGCAGGGGTTACGACATACAGAAGGTTTCGGCATGCAGAAGGTTTTGACGTGTAGAAGGTTTGACATGTAGAAGGTTTTGACATGTAGAGGTTTTGACATGTAGAAGGTTTGACATACACAAGGCTTTGACATGCACGGGTTTAGATATGCAGAAGGTTTTGACATGTAAAAGTTTTGACATGTAGAAGGTTTTGGCATGTAGAAGGTTTTGATACGTAGAAGGTTTTGACATGTAGGGGTTGTGACATGTAGGGGTTGTGACATGTAGGGGTTGTGACATGTAGAGGTTGTGACATGTAGGGGTTGTGACATGTAGAGGTTGTGACATGTAGAGGTTGTGACATGTAGAGGTTGTGACATGGAGAGGTTTTGATACGTAGAATCTCCTCACACTCAAAGATCGCATCACAAAGCTCCAGTTTAGAAAAATAAAGTAAACAATGGCAGTTACATAACATATCTCCTGACAATAATGTTACTTACCAACAAAAACAAAGGCGAATATAACA
Organism: Haliotis asinina; assembly: GCF_037392515.1. Taxonomy (NCBI): domain Eukaryota; kingdom Metazoa; phylum Mollusca; class Gastropoda; order Lepetellida; family Haliotidae; genus Haliotis; species Haliotis asinina. The sequence continues at coordinate 5,343,620 of NC_090282.1, forward strand.
ACTGTTGCAGAAATAGTGGATGTTTTACAGAGGAAAAACTGTAGTATCTGGTAACGACCTTTTCCGTTCAAAGCATTCAAGAGAGTATCCACTTGAATGTTGGACGCCATCGTAGCAGCTTTGTCGACGGAATGTTAACGTCCATATTAATACGTTGCCAGGACATGCGTCCCAGCTATTCAGCTGTGTATGCGCATACATGCTTTACTTTTCGATCTGGTCAGCCGTTAAATCCAGCAAATTGTGCTTTGTATCCCAATTTGCTTCATATGGCACACGGTCTTTGTTGCCATAGTCAATGTGTTTGTACTGTTTTACGCTGAGTGTGCTATTCCTGTGTTATGATACAGTTGTTTACTAGTTCCACAAAGGGTACTTTCAGGGCTGATTTCCGCTTGTCCTGAACCCAAGAATCATCACGATGCATACTTGATAGGGTCACGATGCACACGTTGGTTTAACACGGTTTTTGTGCAGCGAACGATTTTGGTAATACCTAACGGATATAAGCAGGTGCGTGTCTATGTGACTACAAGGACCCCGGAGCAGTGACCATCTGCGTCTCTCTCTCTGTGTCACGATTACCAGTTTTGGCCGACACGCACGCATACGGTTCCCTACTAGCCAGTTCAACATTTAGATTTGAAGAAGTTGAGAAATTGCGGCAGGGTATACTTAATTTGGTATCTTCTTCGTCGGCGTAAGCTGAGCATAACTTTTCTGCACTACGGTTTGGCTGCTGTGCATTCAGTGAAAGGGAATAAGAATAATTCGGATATGTAGGGATGATCCTTGACGTCGAATATGTGCCATCCCTCATTATTAACTCGGATATGTAGGGATGGTCCTTGGCGTCGAATATGTGCCATCCCTCATTATTAACTCGGATATGTAGGGATGGTCCTTGATGACTGCTGCCTTGCCCTTGGTACAACAACCTCGTTCCCAGAGGATTTCAACTGTCATCTCCTGTCCCTCGCTCACCTGCCATCAACAAGATACTCCACAATGCCAGCACCAGAATAGTCAAGCACTAGATACAGCACCTACGCCGCCACAAGTCCCACCTCCAAAAAGACATTGAAACTAGCAGAAGCCATCTACAAGACACCCTCGAGCCTGACCTCTACCACAAGACCCAGTCCTTAGCAGAGAAGACCAAGCAGCACCTCCATGAGAAAGTGAAAACTACCCACATCACCAAGTTCACCCAGTTACAACGCCCTCCCACCTCCAACATTCCTGAAGCTAACAACACCACCAACCCCAAGACAGTCATCAACCTCAGCAGTAAACCTCTCACACCATCTCAGACGTCCCTCCTTGCCAAAGGCCTGAAGTATGTCCCAGTCACCGCCAAGATCAACACAGATGCCTTCATCACCAGCATTGAAAGTGGACTTCAACAACTGGCTCCCAATGGCAACGTAGACTATTTCCGACACCAGATTATAGACACCATCAAGCAAGCTCCCAAGCCCCGCTCCAGCCTCACGCACCAAGAGAGACAGGCCATCACCGAACTCAAGAAGGACGACACCATCACCATCACCGAAGCTGACAAGGGCAAGGCAGCAGTCATCATGGACACCCCGGAATTCCTCCAGTTGGTCAACAACAGCCTCTCAGACACCACCACCTACCTCAACATCAAGAAAGATCCGACGGCCAGACTGGAAAGACAACAAAAGAAAACCCCGAAGGACCTTCATGAGAAGAGAGAAATCAATGACATCATCTTCAACCAGCTGAACCCTATCAACTCCCAAGCCCCATACGGAAGAGCTACCATCAAGATCCACAAGAACCCGCCCAAAGCCCGGATCCTAGTCTGCTCCAGAGGTTCAGTTTTCTACAACACCGCCCAGTTCCTCTCACGTCTCCTGGCTCCATTTGGCAAAGATGGCAAGTCCTACATCAGCGACTCCTCATCCTTTGTCAACCAGCTGAAAGAATCCGACCTCACAGACACCATGGTCAGCTACGACGTCGTGGACCTCTTTACCAACATCCCACTAGAAGAAGCCCTGGACATCCTTGGCAGCAAGTTAGCCAACAGGATAGATGACTTGGACACCCACCTCACCATACACAGCATCATCAACTTCGCCCGCAGCTACTTTGACACCTCCTACTTCACATTTAATGGTACGATATACAAGCAGATCCACGGTCTCCCCATGGGCTCACCTCTTTCTCCTCTCAAGCCCTCTCCACAGCTCCGTTCCAGCCCCTCTGTTGGTACCGCAAAGTTGACGACACCTTCACCACCATCACCAATGACAACGACCCCAGCGAGCTCTTCAACCACCTCAACGACCAACATCCAAGAATCAAGTTCACCATGGAGACTGAGACCAACCAACACCTGCCCTTCCTTGATGTGTCCCTCCACACCACAGCCGATGGACTCAGAACCTCAGTATACCGCAAGCCGACGCACACCGACCAGTACATCCACTACAACTCCTGCCACCATCCTCAGATCAAGCAAGCTATCATCGCCACCCTTACCAGACGTGCCAAAGACCTCTGCCATCCTGATGCCCTAAACAATGAACTGGACCACCTCAGAAAGACATTCACCACACTAAACGGTTACCCTTCCCAGCTCGTCACAGCCACCATCAACAAGACCCTCAAGGACCGAGAACCCCGCCTCAAGCCTTCTCCATCACCCATCAGAGTAACCATACCCTACCTTGGCCCCATCAGTCGTCAAATATCACGCCTCATCAAGACCAAAGCCAGCATCGATGTCACCTTCTCCAGTGGCAAGACCATCAAGACCTACCTAAAAGCCAACGGTAAAGGACCCAGCTGTGAACACCCTAACCCGAGAGGATGCATCTACCAGATCCCTTGCAACTGTGGCGACCTATACATTGGAGAAACGCTGAGACCAATCAACACCAGACTGAAGGAACACCAGACCTCTGTCAGCAAACTCGACCAGAAATCGGCCATCTCTGAACACATTCTCAAGAACCCTGGACATTCAATCCGATGGGAGGACACTAGGATACCATCTACCAACAACAACAACTGGCGCCAAAGGAAAATGCAAGAAGCCATCGAGATCCGGAGACAGAAACCAGCAATCAACCGTGACCAAGGAGTGTACCTACCAAGTGCCTGGGACTTATTGATATTTTAATCTCATCTATCTGTGTACATTCTATCTATGTAATTCATGTATAGCCAATCTACCCTTGTACATCCTTATCTACTTGTGTTTGTACATCATCAACCCCCATGTAAACATGCCCATCAACCCTCATGTAGTCATGTACATCATCCTTAATCCCCAATCATGTGTTATGTAAACGTCATCCACCATTGGCTTCCATCCTTATCCCCAATCATGTACATCGTCCTTAATCCCCTACCTGTGTTATGTAAACATATCCCATCATCTGTAATGTATTACCATTGGCTTCTATCATTGTTATCATAACTGTCGGGTTCCAATCAGCGCTTGTTTATACTGGCTTCCAGCTTTCGTTAAGTCATTCCACTTGTTACTTTGTTATTGTTTTACCTGTACATATAAATATAGCTCTGTACCCCATTCTCAATCACCTGATGAAGGAGTAAGCATTAACTCCGAAACGTTGTGTTCTCATATAAAGAAGTTGATATCCATAAAATCTTCATCCTTATGCATTTCACTTCTAAATGCCCTTCAAAGACTTAAGTGAAGCTTTCATAAAAGTATCGGTTGTCTCCAGTAACATGCAGATATTTGTTACGTGTGCACTCTAGAATATATAGTGGTAAAGACTCTAACACTGTAGTATCTGTCGTAACTTGCTGTCATAATATATTGCTTGTACAAATGCCTGGTTAAAAAAACGTGCTTCTCAGTTTATTACAGAAATGACATGGAGAAATACATTTGTCTTCAACTGCAGATACATTCAGATTCGAGTGACAATTCATATCATGCTGATTTACAATGGTTAAAATTTCCCATCACCGAAATTCATAAAGCAGTCGTAAAATTGTCAGTTGTCTCCATTAGCTGTTAACATTCTGCTGTCTGATTTGTGTGCACTTTAGAATATACAATGTTAAAGATTTTAACACCGTATTATCAATCGTTACTTTCTGAAATTTGTCAACATTACATAAATTGTACAAATGCTTGGTAAATAAACTTGTTTCTCAACTTGTTATACATGCGACAAGAAGTGATGAAGTGTCCTTCGTCTTCAACTGTTTATATAATCAATTTATCAAGGCAATACAGTGAACACTAGTTATAATGCCCCTGGTTATAATTCCACGTCAGATATAATTCCATGTTTGTGCAAGACCCGATTTCCTGAATATGTAATACCCTTGTTATTATGGACTCTAGTAAGGTGATCTACCTTCAGGTGTTGGTGATAAATAGCCCATTTTCACATTGTTTTGCCCAAAATAGTTATTTACTTTTAAGGATATATGTTAGTCAGTTCGAGCTCATGTTGTGAAAATCTAGTAATTTTACTGTCCTCCGTTGACAGGGTTTTTAACATGAATATAGAATTTGTTTTAGACACGACATGAGTGAAATATTGCCGGTGTGACTTAAAAACTGAACTCACTCACTCACCCTGGTTATAGTGTCAAACTGTATATAATGCAATTTGTCATTGCTTTGGTTCCAATGCCATTTCCCCCTGGTTATAATGTCAACTGCACTGGCTGCATGTAGTATACATGCCTTAATTGGTTAATGGACAAGGCTCAAATTAATTGACCAAACTCATTAATGCTTTAAGTAGTCTTGTAATCCCAGATGAGACAACACATGTGACAATACACTTCCTGCCACCAACAACAAGCCCCTAGATGCTAGAATTATCCACCACAGGAGACATCGGCTCGATCACCCTGTTAACTGCATAGGACCTCTCACTGTTATATCTGGTTACAATGCCATCCTGTATGTAATGCTACATTTCCCCAAACAAACGGCGGCATTATAACCAGGGTAAACATATTCTGTCCTCTTCATGAGCCCCTCCACCGACCATTTCCAGTGGCCAGCTTATTATTCCCACATCTGAATCTCCTAAGAACAATTCTTCCTACAGAGATTCGATCATGAAATAATCATTAACCTTATTGGTTTCACTTATGGTATATGCCCAGGTTTGTTAGCCTTTCCCTACAAACTCTAAGAAATTGGGAGACATCACGAACGCCTTGTTCCAATACCAAATCCGTGAAGATTCAACAAACTTTGATTCTAGTTGCTACCAACTCCATCAAACTGATACAAGATTAGATAACAAGCCTTTGCATATCCAGTTTCTGGCATGTTTAAAATGTTTAACCAGTATTGTACTGAGTTAGACATGGTTGTTACATGTGGTGGATACCTTCCCAGCTTTCCATGTAGAACTACTGCTGGAGTGTTAGGATTTACATGAGGAACTTTTCTCCTTGTTGTCCATTTCTGGCCATGAGAGTTCAGGAAAGAAAACAGAAAGACCTTTGCAAGTATTTAACTTGTAGTAATCATCTGCCAACTCTTTCAAATACAAGGTAAACAATAGCGGACGTATCATACATAGTTGCATGATTCCAACTGTCGACTCAAAGTATACAGATAGTGATTACACATTTACAAGTACGCAAAACTTTAATTGACTGTACAGAGATGAAATATCATTGAAAAAAATACCCTTCACACCTCTCCGCAACAATACATATTTCAATATGTGATGCTGAACACTGTCAAATGCCTTTGCGCAATCTATAAATAGAAAATGGCAATGCCCTTTAGAGTTATGGAAATCTTTTTGAACATGAGATTGCAATACAAACATATTTTCCAAAGTTCTGTAGTCTCTCCCCTAGCCAGCTTGTTGATCATACCAGTTTTCCTCAGCTCCGCACCAATTTGAATGCCTGCTGTTCCATATTTTGGCATTTACTTCCCTAAAACTGATGACAAAGATATATCCTTATAATTCTTTTTTTGTTTTTTTTTCACCTTTCCGAGGAATAGGGATTAAAATTGCCTCTGCCCATGCTGAGGTGTACGTCCCAACCCATAATATTTTATGGAATAACAGATGAACATAAGAAACAGTAAATAAAAAGTTAGTGAAACACTTTTTAAATGCTCGTTCAACATTCCATCGGGCCCTTGGGCCTCGCCATTGGGAAAGTGTCCATTTCTTTGGCTTCCTTGTCGTCCGTTTTTTTGTGCCATGCTTCCACGTCGTCCACGGTTTGCGGGAGTTCTCTCCCCATCGTCTCTGGCAGTACGTTCACGAGGACGGTAGCCAGGAGACAGCACACCCCGAAGATGGTTCCAGGGGCCCACTCCACGTATTCAGCCTGCATTTAAGTGAACAAATACGGTATTTCTATCAAAACTAGCTTCAATGGTCCCTATGCCGATTTCAAAAGCACATCTCGCCCATACCCATCCCAACAAGACTTGGTTGATGTATGTCATCGTATCCCAGTTGCGTGGATCCATGTTCTCATTCAAGTTGAATACCAAGCAATGTTCAGGAAAAGGACTAGCTATATATTCGCGTAAAGAGTAAGCGCAACATCGTTGGTATCGTGCTAAGATCGCTGTAGAACCTAAATTACACCCTGAAACATAACTGAGCAGTATCGAATGGTAACAAGCTGCGAACTGCTATCTGTGCGATTTTACACGCTTGATACTGCACCCGGAATAACGATGATACAACTAAGCGTTCACGTTGAATCTGGCCATACTTACAAGGAGACTGGAAAAAGGAGCCAGCATCCCACCAACCCGAGAAAATGCAGAGGAAGTCCCTAGTCCAAAATTTCTGAAATTGGTTATTTTATTATTTTCATGTAAGTGAATTATTTTATTGTGAAAATATGAATAATTAACGAAAATAATGTTGAAGTAGGTGTTCGCGAAATTGTGTGCAACGAAACAGCAGTGCCCGTCTCCAAAGTTTCGGATATGTTTCAGTATCAAGAAATTTAGATTGATCAATTTAACTGAAAGAGGCCCAGAGAAATGCATGAATGGGTTTAGATTTGATAATATCAAAATGGACTGACCTCAGATTTGTTGGAAACATTTCTGGTGTGAAGAGGCATGCTGTTCCCCATGCCCCCGACGCTCCGAACATCCCAATGAAAGAAAACACTGTGACAGCAATCGGAGACCACAAGCTACCTTCTGGAACCAGGATGTAATATATTTGATAAATACCAGAGTGCTATACCATTATGACCACATTATGAAAGTGTTATCGATCATAATTCATTACCGTCCAGTGGAATGCCAGAGTTGTATCAGAGTTGTAACATCAGTCCTTCTGTCAATCATGCACCCATAACTGACATTTCAACGTGCTGAAGTATTGATGCGTTTCTTTTTGCGGTTCAAGTACAGTGGCATCAGGCTCCCAATTGTTCTCGGTTATAACCTTGAGGCACCATGGGTCAGTGATTATGACCATGCAGTGAATGAGGAAGTAACTAGGTCACCAGATGGCCTGAAAAGTGTGCGTAAATAGTCCAAATACAATACAGCTTCAGGGCCTGATGGCATTCGAAACCGGTATTGGAAACTCTTCCCCGGGTCTAAACACCATTACTTCACTGTTTCAATGCTCTCGTGGACACAGGTGATGTTCCCCAATGTTCTGCAAATGTCGCACAAAACTTCTGCCAAAGAAAGGAGCACTGATTAATCCCCAGATCTGATGTTTGAATACACAATACAAATTATTTACAGCGTGTTTGAGAAACCTCGTGTCTTACTGCTCTTCCAGTGAAATAATTTACAGAGAGCAGAAGGGGGCGAGAAAGGGATTTTGGAAGAGGCCAGAACATACCAACGCAACCTCTCCATGTACTGGATTGACAGCAAAAGGACATATGACTCTGTCCGTTACGAATGGATTCTGAAGTTTCTTCAGTGTACTGATCTCTCTGAGCGACTATTTGATTTACTCAAGTCTTTAATTGCTGGTCGACTCAGCTTGAGATGCACTCGCAATCTATTCCAACCAGAAGGGGAATATTACAGGGGGACTCCTCCTGTCCTTCTCCTGTCCTGTCCTGTTTTTTTGTCTGTCTTTAAATCATTTCCTGGGGGAGGAGGGTTACCATTCCGGACCTTCTCAGCACAGATCCCCAACACCTCTTTCTCAACTACATGGATGACATCGAGCTCCTTGCCAAAGGAGATGCCAGTGTGAAAGAACAGGTTCTCCTTGTCGAGTCCTTTTCTAGCTATATTAGCATGAGATTTGGACTCGAAAAATTGATCCTCTTCATTTGAAACGTGGCAAGGTAACTAATGATGGATCGGTTACGTTACAAGGGGAGGTGTTATTGAACATCTTGAGGAGGATTAGGCCTACATCTATCTTGGAATGCAAGTTCGAGACAACTCCAGATTCAAAATAAACTTCGGGCCGAGTATAAATCTCGTTTAAAGAAAATCAGGAGCTCAGAGCTAAATGCTGCTTTCAGTATAGTACTTGCCATGCCCGTTGCGTCATGGGCGTCACGTTTTCAAACTTCTATGGAATAGGCCCATATACAGCCTGAGAAGGATTCCTGCCAACAAACAACATGATCTTGGCCTTTTTGATGAAGCTAATGAATTTATTTATATCACTGAATTTTCTGTCCCTTTCGACAGGAACGTGATTGGCAGGATTCAGGACAAAAATGTTAACTATGCGGACCTCGCCTTTGAAATGTTTCGCTTGCATCAAGTAAACTGTCGCCAGGCTCCACATTGTTCTTGGCGCCCTTGGTTGGAGGGTGCCTGAGTTCTCCATTGGGGGCACCGCCTATCTGACACTCTGGGTAAAGCAATCTATATAGCCACATCACTGATCTTCAGCTCATTTGTCATCATTCATGAACTAACTGAATCATGCACTCACTCTTGATCTGGCTATTTGCACATCCTCTGGTTTGAAGGGATCCATCAACTGGAGGTCGTCTGCAAATGCGTGATGATTCAAATGAAAGATGTCAATGACCTTTTCCAAAGTGTTTGTATAGAACACAATAAGTGGTCCAAAGACTGAAGTACACCATCCTCAGGGATCGTTGACTCAGACATGCTTTCAGAGACAAGACTGACTGATTGCTTGTGCTCAGGAATTTAACCAGGTCATCCCATTGCATGTTATAATCGTCCTGAAGACGACTGAGGAACTGATGGTTGATCAACCAAATCCTCACGGCATCTGAAGTCATTTAGAATTTAAAGTAAGGCGGTCTCAGTACAGTGCATAGGATGATAGACTGCTCGGAATCTATTAAAGAAAATCATTGGAATAGGTAGGATCTAAGTCTCACATGAAGGACACCCTCAAGGATCTGGAAAAGGGAGGGAGACTGTCAATAACTCTGGACAGTGTTGACATCCAAAATGTCTTTCAGAAGTAATGGCTTTACCACGGCTTGCTTGAACACCTCTGGAAACTGGCAAAAGATTCTCCAAATAGTCATCGAGGAGAGCAGTTGGCACTGGATCAAGAATACACAATGTCTTTTTTGACCCTTTTATGAGTGCAGGTATATTAACCTAAGTGAAAACTTCAAAGCTGTCCAGGCGCATCCCATCATGGGATGTACATGTTGGAGGATCCAATGTGTCAGGAACGTGTTTCGTCACCGTTTTTCCTGATATTTTCAATTTTACTTGAAAAGTAGGCTGATAAATTAGCTGCAAGATCCTTGTCACAAGTGGACAATGATAATGGGGACTCGTTCATCCCATGGATTTGTAATAGATGAAAGGATTCTTCACATTGTCAGAGAGTCAATGGTGCAATAACTAGGTTTGGCTCCTCTGAGAGCCCATGTATAAGAGCAGCGCTCCGACTTATACAAATGACATGGAATTGACGGTTCCCGCTTAGGTATCTAAGAGAGATGGCAATGTGGATAAATACAGCTCAGCAAGTTAGTTTACATCATAGGGGGTCTTTTAGTAAGTCAGAGTTCACAAGATCTCTTATTAATAGACTTCAGATTAGGACAGAATTGTTTGATAGTCTAACGCAGAGGTCTGTTCATACTACAGGTCACAGAAACCACAAAGTCATCAGGCAGTTGTATATCCTGCACACTGACTGAAGACACCAAGGAACTGCTTTCAGGAGATTATTACCCAGTCAAGGATGTGAACTCCTTTATGTGTTGGAGCATCAACATACTGACACAAACATTGTTCTTTGAGAAGAATGTTTGTCCTCTTTGTATCTGAATACTGACTATTATCGTAGTGAATATTAAACTCACCTAGCACAATAGTGTTCAACTGATGGTACTCCTAAACAGATAGCACATAATAGGACACAGAGGTTGAAAGTTGGTTATTCTTTGACAATGGTGGACGATACAAACACACAGCATGAGCACAAGTATTTCTACAACTAATTCCAAAGCTTGTGAATTCTTCCAAATTGTCTAAACACTCTATCTGAATGGTAGACCTATGTATCGTGGCTACAACCCAACCAGCGCTCTGGAATCTGGGAGCACGAGTACAGTTGGGAGTCAGCTCAGCAATTTTCACCCCATGCCTCTTCTCTCCCTCTCAAATACTACTTGAATCACTTTAATCCGAATGGGTATCTTTCTGCCAGCTGTACATTCTCTTCTGGTTTCTTAATGAAATTCTAAGATTATTAAGATGGTGAAGTAGTTCAGATTTAGGTCTCTTGGCAGATGTGCACTTGAACGATTTTCACTAATGGCAAGCGGAGTCTCCCTGCTGTAGACTGTTGTTGACTGATTGGTCATTGTTACAATGACCGAGTCAGTTTGGGTTTGGAAGGCCTCAGCCACACCCTTACTGTTGCATTAAAGTCAATAAAATGAATGAGAAACGTATACACAAAATCCACATTTCAGCCCCCACCGTCTGGAATATTACACCAATATGTGAAAGAAAAGATCATGTACAATATGATCAACTTATCTATCTATCTATCTATCTTAGGTATTGGAACCTGCATGACAGCAGTTTGATTTACCTCTATCTTCATAATCATGTACGCAGTTCCTTGTGGAAATCAGGTTATCAAGAGTTAAGTTTTGAAGTTGATGGAGTATGAATATCGATTTCATTACTTACCTCCGACAAATTTGCAGACTGTTGCAGCAAGCAGAGCGACACCAGCGATGCCATGTAGGGCTACGCTTGTCTTCTTGCGACCATATCTGTCATATATTATTATGTAAAATATCATTATACAGTGCACATAGTGCTATATTTGACGTGATGATTTTATTTTATATCTATAAATGTAAACTAACAAATTGAATAGCGCATGTATCGGTATTTTAAAAAAAAATGAACTATTACTGAAGATAAGATATTCGAGCAAAGCAAGGTTTGGCATATTCTTTGATATTTCTATGGCGATTCGTGAGTGAGATGCTTCGGTAGTTTCCGGGGTTGTGTCTATCACCTTCTTTATGAAGCGAACATGTAATGCTTTACATAACAAATGGAAACAATATGAAAATCCTCTTCAGTAGCAAGCACTGGTAATATGAATTATTCTATTCTAGTATTATTATGCTACGAAGAGGGGATACTGCACATATACCGGGTCACCCATGTTCCATTCAGTGAGAGTACACGGGGCGTGTACGGAAGGTACATAATTCACACATTATGTCGGGAAAGAGTGTACCTGTCGACCGTGAAGTAGAGAGCAATAGCCGCCGGAGCCTCCAGGAGAGAATAAAGCACGAAATTGACATGGGGGCTGCCAACTAGAGAATAGGACGTCATGAATAGTCCAAACACTGTTAAACTGTCTGTTATCCTGAAACATATTAACTGGCATCACAGCACACGTCACAAACGGTTATTACAAAAACAACTTTGTTAGTGAGAAACTCGAGTTCGTGAAAATACTTTTGTGAGATATGGATAAGATATGTACACTTAAAACACCAATTGAATTTTTCTACTTCTGGAGGACTCAATAATAATGATGACTCTCACTACGAATTGTGCAAGGTAACACAGTTAGAGGTTAAACACTGACCATGAATTTGTTGATTCCTCCCATGTCACAACTGAATTCAAATCGGTTGACCAATTGAGAACTGGGATAACGTACCATACAAACCACAATACAAACACATTCGCGGCCAGTCGTTTTCTTTTCATCAGGTCTAAGAATGAAGGTTTAGTTTTATCCTTTTCTTTCACAGTTTCCGTCTTTCCATTGACGCCCTGGTCTTTGCTTCCAAGTAATGATTCAGTGAGGCTCTTCTCAGATTCATGTTGTTTCTGTATTTTCTTGTAAACATTCAGAACTGTGTGACAGTCCTTACCACTCATGCGAGCTGCTTTCTTGAGATTCTTAGTGACTTGTTTGGTTTTGTTGTTGGTGATCAGCCAGGACAGAGACTCGTCCAGCAAGCTGGAATTAGTAGATTGAAATTACACAACCATTACAGGTGTTCCGGTGAACGGTAATGTGCCTTCACCTGCTGGAACACATGGTTGTGTATCAGTTGGCATTCCAGGACTTCATCTAACGAACTGGATCTCTTTCCATTACGAAGGGACATAACTGCTACCTGTTTTCATTCCACGATATACATGTATGACATATGTGTGTAAACAGAAAGTTTAAAGTGGAGTATGTCTCATGTCAAAGTGTTCTGAGTAATTGTCCCATACAATGTGAAATCAAACATATCTAAGGCATGAACAGTTCATGTGTTTAGTTTATTTAGCATGTCCCCCTCTTCCTTACTATAGTAGTCACAGTAGGGAACAGTCACGGTCTAGTGATCAACACCTGACAGAAACAGTAATACAAGACGACTCAAACACTTTCAAGAAAAGATCACGCCGTTTTAGCACAAAGATAACAGAATGTGTAATTACTCACAAGAACTCGACGAAGACGTATAAGGACACAGAGCAGTAGACTAGCTGTGTAGTTCTCCAGGAGTAGGTCTGCATGAGGTAGGCGATCAGGGCGATGAATGCGTTGCAAACCGTCCATATCATAGAGGTAAGGAGGCCACTCAACTTCCGATGACGAGAGGGGAAAATCTCAATTGTAATTGTTATATTCGTCAATACTATTCCCTACAAAAGACGTAAATTGCATGTTAGCTTGCGGCAGTAGACTTGTCATCTAACGTAGTACGACATCATTTATTGTGCATAACTGCGTTAAGACCAATTGTTTGCCCTAGAAATGCAGATGACTTACATAGAAATATCTGGTAATTCCTCCAAGTTTATTTCCGGGGTAGAATCAGTCTTCAGCAGCCCAAGCTTGCCATAAGAGGGGACTATGCCTCTCGTAAGAGATCGGGATCGGGGGTTCGGACTCTCGGACATTGTTGATACGTGCCATCGGTTCCCAATTGCGCAGATCGATGCTCATGATGTTGATCATTGGATTGTCTGGTTCAGACACGATTATTTACAGACCGCCACCATACAGCTAGAGTATTGCTGAGTGTGGCGTAAAACTAAACTCTCTCACTCACTGCAAGTTTAGTTTGGGCATAACTGAGATAATGTTTACCTGTTGCAGAAAACCCAAGACCACTCGTAACACCAGAAATACGGTGTAGGTAGGGGCGAAGGCCACGCCCACACCAAACCCCAGAAAACAAAGGTGGGACACGAAATGCAAAGGGCGACGGCCATAACGGTCCGAGAAGGTGGGGAGAACAAACGCCCCAATACCCTGCCCTGTAATGAGAAGCGTCTGGGCAAACCCCTGTAAATGTTCTTTGTCACAGACGATATCCATCTGCAAATGTGACAAGGTAAATGTAAATGGCAAGAAAGTGGCGAAACTGCATTAAATGATGGCTGCACTCACTATGTTGTAACTGTAGCACTGAACCGTTATCGTGTATGCTTAACACAAACTTCAGTATTTGTCGTGCTTAGACTAGTACACCTGTGACTTGACATGGAGTTATGAACGTTGTAGTGCAGGCATTTTTGCAGCCAATATCTTGACATAGAGATGCAGCTGATAGACTTGTTATTCCTAAACTTGATTACACATGCGTAGTGGCTGTGTCACTGAGACATTTTGTCATTCCTATACCGTTATAGAGACGTACAATACCTGTAGTGTTGAGTATTATAGGGAGTGACAGTCCAAGATCAGGTTCTTCATATGTGATATTTATCACCTTGCGGGAGCAATGGGTCTCTAGCTCAAAAGTCTTGTGACTTCATTGCTGATGACCGCCATCACTCGCGACAAACGTTCGACCCACTCTGTAGATCTGTTCTCGTGATGGGTTAAATCCTGTGAGAAATGGTGTGAGAATAGGCATTCAGCTAATGTGCGATGCACATCTCTTGATGATAGCTTGCTTGCGGTGTGCTGCGGCAAAGCCTGAACTTTGTGCTTGGTCAACAACTGTGACAAAAACTTCCATAAACTCGCGTCTGGGTTCGATTTGCAAGATGGCAGGCCATGTCAAGCGACTGCGCTTGTGTAGGTGTTCTAAGGCTTTGGTGATTTTCTTCGAGTCTTTCATTTATCAACTGTTTTTTTTATTCTTTGTAGCTACTGGCAACACCCACGATTGAACAGGACACACTCAAATGTTTCACGGCTTACTGCTGTAGAAACAAGTGGTTAGCTTGAAGAATCTTTTCTTAGATTCAAGTGGCTTTTGTGAGTTTTGGAGCTTGCATCTTTCCACTATAAACATGGGAGGCCCAATTAATTTCCATGTATGCATTGGGTGTTTGCTATTTAATATGTGAGTGTGTCTGTACACATAAGTGGTGACTCCATCGATGGTGATCTATCATTTCGTGTCCTTTGGTGTCCATACGAGACATCAACGTTATATCCTGTGTTCGTCGCTTCTCAGCATGCACATTTGGTGTTTGGACGTTTGGGCTTTGAAGAGGGCTTCCTTGAATCTGCTGTACTCTATATATTTTTTCATAAGGTATTTTATCACACCTATTGCATTTGTGATTTCGTCATTGTCTGCTTTCTTGATTGAATACATTTTGGATCTCAACCCGGTGCATTTGTCCTTCATCTTGTCAAGCACTGTTTTGTTGATGGTGTTGTGCACCATTGTGTAGTCGTTTTGGCTGGTGTTGTACAGGTGCACGTATTTCTTCATATCTTCACGTCTTTTGTTTTGGACTTTCCATGTTCATAGCGATTTCTGCTGGGTTTCACTTTCAATCTCTTGGATCATGCTGGCAGCCACTCCTACACTGGTCGTTTGCACCATGTGAAGAATGGTCACATACAGTTTGGTTGCTTCAGTTGCGTCTTTGTGTAATATAGAGTGGAGTAGGCGTATGAGTTCTGGCCGTGCTCTCCCGTTCATTCAATATGTTTTAATCCCATAAGAGCAATGGATCATAAAAATATCACTGATAAGGGATCTGATCTCAGACTGTCACGCCTTATACTACTCACTGAGACTGATGGAACTTCCACGCATTAAAACATTATTACAGCTGAAACTATTTTCTTAATGTAATGTTTAACTCATAGCAGAGGTTTTGATTCAAATGTTAACCTTATGGTCAGAGTGTTGTAACATCAACTCTTTCCAAGCAAACTGAAATGATTAAAAGCCCTCAACTCACATCAGACATCAGCGAAGTATCTTTTCCTTCCATATACTCGTATCCATAGATACAGGACAATTTGGAGGTGGAGATATTGCCAGAAATGTTGGCTTCAACTCGTATGTTGCATTTCTCAAAGGAGATCTTACTGTCGTTGGCTTGAATGAGTTCATTGTCAGTGATGAGGTAGATGTCAGATGTATTGACTGGCGCTTTGCAGGTGTGGGCCACATCTCTACCTACAGAACAAAAGCGCTGAAATAAAGGTGTATGTAAATCCAGGACTTTGGATGATACTGATTGTACTAAACATGTATAGTTCATGGTAGGGGTATAGCTGAGCCTGTACTACAAATGGTTATTGTTTGTCTCTATATTTATGTTTCTGACAATAATCAGTGATGTTTGATGAGGTCCAACGGAGCAAACATGAAGAATTCAGAGACAATATTTTGGAAAATAAATCAATAGCAGGTATTTGTGTGAAGCAACTCTGGTTAAATAATGGTATTTTAAGCACTTAGTAAGATTTAATGTCAAATACAGGATGTCATAATGATAATATCCATGACTTGAAAAAGAAGTGCTGAAAAGATTTGGCAAAAAACACATCTAGAAATTCATCGTCAAATGTATTGTAATGGTCGCAATATCGTGAACAGTGAATTGCGTTCGGCAAAGCAGGCATTCATCTCGAAAACCACGACAGAGAGTAAAAACAATCTGCGGCAACTACACCTACTCCTCAGTAACCTTCTCAAGCGAACTTCTAACTGTTGTCTTCCTGAACACACTGATCTGAAAAACCTAGCTTTTGCGTTTGTGAATTTCTTCTCCAGCAACATTAAAGAGATTTGCAGCGATTTGCAAAATAGACAGGAACTGTTCACCATTCCTTTCACTGGACAACCACTCACAACATTTAGAACTCTTACATGTCCTGATTTTGAGCAGGTCGTTTCTGCAGCAAAAGTGAAAACATCATCTCTTGATGTTCTGCCCACCAGGCTCACAAAATCCACGTTTTCTCACCTACGGCCACCAGTGTTGGACATCTTCAACTTTTCTCTCTGATGTGGAGAAGTACCAACTGTCGACAAACAGGCTGTCATCACACCACTGTTAAAAAAACCAGCACTTGATGCAGACAACTTCAGAAACTATAGGCCAGTGTCAAACTTTCTGTCTAAATGTCTTGAGAAGACAGTTGCAAACAGGAGCACCCACATTAATGAAACCCCGACATCGAGAAGTGATTGGCATATATAAACGATTGAGAGAGGTACGAGGGTAGAGGACTCTGTTATCAGACATGATCCTTCTCGTCAGGCGGTCAGTTCAAAGGAATAGGAGAGGACAGACACCACAGTATTGGTGGCTTTGACGTTATTTCGAGCATTTAGCTCTTAGCTCCAGATTTTCTTTAAGTGAGATTTGTACCCAGACCGAAGTTTGTCTTGAATCTGGGCAATCTGGAACTTGTCTCGAACTTGCATTCCAAGATAGGTGTAGGCCTAATCTTCGACAAGATGGTCAATGACTCTTCATCCCTGTAACTTTACGGATACATCATTAGATACCTTGCCACGTTTCAAATGAAGAGTATTAAATTTGTCGAGTCGAAAGTGATTATTATTTTCCCATTAGTTTCCGTGATTAACGTTGCTAATAATGGACTGTTACCTTCCTTACTTTCATTCAACGTGATCATGTGGCGTGCCTGGATTACTCTTTGTCTTTCCTACAGCGTACAGACTGGTACAGAGTTGGAGTAGGATACGTACAATAAGTACATTTTGGTTTGTGAAATTTAGAAAAGCCCAATGCCATATTTTGACCCAATTTTGCTTTTATACCACAGTTGGTTGTTAGCCTCAAACATGACCTGCACACCAAGTCTCGTCTGAAACCGAGATGTCTCTTCGGTCATGGAAGGCAAACTGGATTTGGATTTCAATAGCACATTCCTTTGTCGTCAATCGTGTACAGTTGATAGGCCGTGGTATACATATGACGACACCACTCCACATTTCTCGCGTTGTTGTGAGTCCACTTTGTAGCCACAAGAAGACCTGACCCTTTGTCAGGAGCTATGTGACGTAGGGCTCTCTCAGCCTGGTCCAGTTGGACCCCAACAGCCTACTAGCGTAAGGTAACGACGGCAACGATGGCGCACTGTTGACAACAGAGGTTGTAGTTGATTCTTGTGGAAATTTGATCCCGTTGCGGGGGAAAAGTTATCTTGTTGTCACTTACCGCTATTTTTTACGAGGAGCATCACTTAATGATCATTTGTTAAACAACCTTTTTATTTGGGCGTTCAAAATTATGAGACCAGTCATCAGTGCTCATCTGATGAGTTCATGTGACTGTGGAAAACTCGATTTTGTTTCATTTGTTAGATCTTGTGTTAGTGGACAATCCATCCGTCTCCAATCAAATCAAAAGGACAGAAGGTCAAAACCTGAACACAACAATCTCAGCGAGTGTTGACCCAGTGCTGAGAACATTCGTTTGCACTTATCAGAAGCTTGACATTTCAAATGCATAATGATCTGTCTGTGCAGATGACTACAGCGTTATACCGAGAAAATTGTCTTCTGCTGCTATGGTCTCTATACCAAGACGACCAGGGAATGAGTTAGCATGGGATTTGACGTAGTCATGTTCTGCGAGAATTTGAGAGTGCATCTGTGATCACAGCCATGATAATACCTGGGATATCTTGGGTTGTGATGTTTTCTGAAACATGCCTATTTCTTTATTCTATGAAAAGTGAAAATGTTAAGGTTAAAACAATTTGAGTATGGATAATGTTACTTAATACACATCGACATACCCACAAACACGATGTTGAGAAGCTGGAAGGACGCTGACAATGCTGAGAACATACACACGAAATACTGGAACATCTGGTACCGTCCTGTACCTCCCAGTGCATCAAGAACCAGGTCAACTGAGGAAGTTTTGTCTGCCATCTTTTTTCCTGATACACTGTTTTGACTCTGACACCTGTTTTCTATGCTAGTGATGTGTTCTTTAGGATTACATCTGCCCACAAAACTCGTGCTGACCGTGCTATAGTGAGGGTTGAAGATAAGACAGATAAAGAAAATATTCCTGTCTCCGTGTCCTTTCCTTATCTACTTTAAACGTCGTCCTTTCCAGTCTCATTACTGGTTCAAGTAAGTGCCTTCGAGTCCCTAATTGCGTGATTTATATACTAACGGAAATAGTAACTTCCGTTAGTACAAAACATAAGATTGCAAAGAATAAGGTTATTTGAAAAATTATGAAATACAGACGTATGACTTGTTTGAGTGGCACATTTCAAAGTTGGAAGTCAAATAGAACAAGTATATATGGATGACAACATCTTTTATTCTAAAGCACAGATTTTGTATCGTATTCAAATGTGACTGATACAGTTGACAACAGGTGATATCACACACAGACACACAGACACAAAGACACAGACACACACACAGACATACACACACATATATATATATGCTTTGCATAGCACTGACTTGTATAGGCCTCTAAGTTTGTAGTGGTAATCTTTTGTTATCCCTTTATTTGTTATCGTCACTTGCTAATTAGTATTCTATCACCTGTTGTCACCCTGTATCATTCACACTTACAAGAACCTGTGACGCTACCTCATGCTCTAGAATTAAAGATGTTGTCATCGATCCATACTTGTTCTATCAACATAGATGTGGCAAAGAACATTGCATGGAATTTGATGTCACGTATCGCAAATTACCCTCGTTTTGTATGCTTTTTGACAACTGATGTTCACTCGCCTGCTTATTCCCTAGCATCTTAATGTGGAAAATACGATCATTTCAACCTAAATGGTGCGTACGTAATGCAACGCCTTAGAGAAAATAAGCGTCTCCGCGCAGTCGGCATGCTGCAAACTGGAATGGTCCAAAATATAGTGGCCATACATATGATCATTTGTATATCCATCGAAACGCCATCTAATCTCTATGGAGACGTTTTCATCATAATGGGTACAAAACAAATCAATAATAACACGGCAGGTTTGTCCCTGGCCAGCCGTCCACGCATGACGTGACGTCAACAAAGACAACTGGATTCGGTGGAGACATCAAACGAATCGATTCCAGACTGCCAGTTTGACTGCGCCGGCTATTCATGTCTTACGTCCAGTTAGTTCCAGAACTGTGTGGAACCCACTGAGGGAGCACAACATCTGGCCACGGCGGCCTGTAATTGTGACAGATCACAGAATAATTTTTTTTCCAAATAGAAGACACATATTGAGTTCAGGTACTATCCAAACTGTCATCTTCATCTTCATCTGCAGTGGGGTATACAACGTGGCTGGAAGATAAAGCTTGTTGATGTATCTTATTGAATGAAATACTTCCAATAATTATTAAGAGACACTGGCAAACATACGTTCCACTGAAACAGACAGCTTCTCCAAACCGGTTGCAAATTGAACAGAAAATTTGTTCACACCAGGTTGGAAAATATACTTCTTAAATAAATGATGATTTGTTTGAATGCAGAATCTTAGTTCGAATCGTGACTAGAATTTCAATTTTCAAGTACATCACAAGTACATACATACATACATACATACATACATACATACATACATACATACATACATACATACATACATACATACATACATATATATATATATATATATATTATATATTATCCCCAAAAGAAACGTATAGGCATTTCGTATTTTTAAGAATCTATCAATTACCTCATGCTTTCAAACCATCGTCAAAATATGTAACTAAAGTGTAGATAAGATGATTTACACAGTCGACTTCACCTTAAAATGTTGATTTTGATGAGATTTCTTTAAAAAAAACCAACATCACCACAACGCAACAGAAATCACCTTCCAGTTGAAATTGTGCACCAAAGAGCATGCACTGTCTGGCTATAAAAATCCAGATTACCTTCAGAAATCTTTGTTTAAGGAGGTTCAAGGTCAAATCACTGCAACACCGAACATTGCCATTGAAAGAATAAACGCTAGAAAGTACAAGTCTTCTGCTGGGAGGCTCCTGAAAGTTAGTCTGAGCACGATATCCGTGGCTTGCAGCTCGTTACAGGCAGACCTTGAGTCACCACTGTGAGCCTAGGAATGGTTGGTAGTATATACATTTCCTTCTAAACTGGTGCAAAAAGTCTATTTGTGGAAAACACTATCGTTACAGACATCTGGGTTATGCGTTTCTTTTGGTAGTCATTGTAATATCTGAAACCTTAATGCAAACACTAATGAGACCAAAGTTTAAGAAAAAATGTTTAACTTTGCTCTTTCAGATAGATAGATAGATAGATAGTGCCAAGGAATATGTTTATCTAAGTATTCTTTTCAGCGGAAATGGCAGATATATGAAAGCTATCAAGCGGATGTATGATCAGGCCTCCAAATCTATGCCGATTGGGTATGCCTATTACTTGATTTAAATTATTTGACCGATTAAAAAACCTGTACATTTGTACGTCTCCGAGGTTTGGGGACTGGAAAATGTTAGCCAGTTAAAACGTATTCATCTTCGCTTTAGTTAATACATCATGAATATTAGGCAATCCACTTCTAGTTTTATGATAAAATAATAACGTCTTGAATACACATTTTGTAATATACGACGCGTGTGAACATTTTATATTAAAAGTGCTGAGTTTCCATAAAAAGTACAGTCTTAATTGCAATATTTTTTAGATTCTGTTGGTGTTCGCAGTAAAACGGAGCTTTTCATCAATGATAGTGCCGAGATATTTGTATAGTGTGGCAACTTCGATTGACTGAGGTGCCAGGCAGAACAGGTCAATACTTAGGTTTCTTCATTTTAAAGCAAAAGTAATCACTTCCTCTGACGACACTATGCCATTATGAAAGTTGTCTTATGTAACATATGACCCGTGAAGGTACCGGGGTAGACTAGGCCTTCAGCAATCCATGCTTGCCATGATTTATCATTACAGTGCAATGATTTGGATTTGAAATATGATAACATGTATTTGAATTTTGCCTAGAGTCTTGGGAGGCGGTGGCTCATGGGCCAATCTGGTGGATTAGTTATTTATAATTCTTCTGCTGGAGTATATCATCTGAGTATCCTTGGTGCTGCAAGTCGGAAGCCCACTTGTTTTTAGCATTGTCCTTGTGATACTCCGTGGTGGGTAGGGAGCTCAGATGCTGAATCATATTAAACTAACTATGGCCTACATAACCTCCATTAAGAGAAACAAGCGTCAACTTGACAATGATGATGATGAACTAAGACCGTCTAATCCGACCGTTGAATACTGGCCACGATTGACAAGTCAGCTATCAAATTAAACCCGTTTGCGGGTCAAAAGGTACACATAGTATCCCAGGTGAGGTACGAAATATCAGACGACTGTGTTGACGACTGTTGTCAACTGAGCTGTTTGTTGAAGTTCAGGTTTCAGTTACTCCACACAGGACCCTGAATATGAGCAAAGGGATTGTTAATTGTTCAATTGATCAATTGTTCGCTGATATGACTGAACTTGACATCGTATCAGAAAATGAAAGATCAAGGGGTGATTTCGTTAAAAGATTTACAACTCGGATAAACTCAGAAACAAAACCTACTAACACACACCTCTTCCACTTCACTTCTCCAAGTATTCCAAAATCAGTAAGAGCAGGATATTGTAATATCAGTGTTGATACTTATGTTCCCAATCCACTGGGATGCTTCAAATGACAAAGGTACGGGCAAGGTATCACTACCTGTACTAACTCGGTAACATGCGTTCATTGTAGTGAGAAAACTCATGTTACTGAGGACTGCAACAATGCTATTAAAATGCATCAACTGCTTTGGGACATATTCTGCTTTTTCTAAACAATGTCCAATCTGGAAGCAACAAATTGAGATTAACAAGATTAAATTTACACAGAATATCAGTTTTGCTGAAGCTAAGAAGCTTCCTGTTTCCACACCAGACACAGTTACATAATATGCCTCAATTACGAGAACACCCTCCGCTGTCAGCCAAAACACAGCCGTGTCCACTTCATCAACACTGTGCCAAACTGCTCTGACATGGGTGGATACAGATAAACCCGAAGTATACTCACCCAGTCAGTCCACTCAGACCGCTGAATCCCTTTCAACAACACCAGTTCAGTCACGGTCATCTCAGGAACAGTCATCGTCATCATCATCACAATCCGTAGAAAAGCATCTGTCTCAAATAATGGGAAACATGTAAAACTAAAATCAAAACCAGAAATGACCTACAAAAATGTCAAAGTAGCAGAGCCTCAAAGGGTTCGAATGACAAAATCCAACTTTATATTAGGTTTGGATCTTTAGAGGACATAGATGTGTCAGAAAACATCCAAATTAGGGCACCCAACTTGTCGCCCTCATGGAAAGCAATAGGTAGATCCCCAATAAACCCTCAGAAGAAATAGTTTCTTCACATATTATTCAATGGAACTGCAGGTGCCTGGAGACAAATCTGCATGAACTACATCTGTTCGTCCAAGACTTTAAACCTGCGGCATTCTGCGTGCAAGAAACGTATTTAAAACAGAAGGATACTTTTAATCTACGTCACTATGATGCATCTCATTATTTTTCTCTACCAGGTGATAGAGCCACAGGAGGGTCGTCAATCCTTGTAAGGCATGATATTATCTACAGCCCTGTGACACTCAAAACTAGTCTTCAACCAGCTGCAGTGCGAATTACTTTGAACATTAGGCGTATTTTGTGTTCATTGTACATTCCACCTTCATCGACTCTTATGCAGGCTGATCTACAAACTCTCTATCAATTTCCCAAACCATGTATCCTCATGGGTGATTTAAATGGGACAACGCACTTTGGGTTGGTGTGACCACAAACACAAAAGGTCAGGTTCTGGAGGATTTCATTTCGAATAATAATTTATGTATGTATAATGATGGTACAAATACATATTTACATCCCGGCACAGGAACATATACAGTTCTTGATTTGTCACTTACTGACTCCAATTTACTAAATGAATGGGAATGGTCAGTCCACAATGACCTCAGTGGAAGTGACCATTTTCCTTCTGTATTAAAATCTGTAACCCCATTTGATGTGCCTCCATCATCAAGATGGAATTTCAAAAAGGCTAACTGACCTTTATATGAAACGTTATGAAAATTTTAAATGCTAAATCGTACCTTTAAACAGAATAAACGCCAATCTTGGAAAAATTAAGT